>NW_022161203.1:146767-217049 GCF_008728515.1 Papio anubis | reverse complement strand
CTCACAGAGTTACATCTGTATTTCGTGGATCTCTTTGCTAGCCTTATTTCTGTGGAATCTGAGAACAGATATGTCGGATCCCTTTGAAGACTATAGGGCCAAAGGAAATACCCTCTGATAACAAAGAGAAAAAGCTTTCTGAGAAACTTCTTTGTGTTCTGTGAAGTCATCTCACAGAGTTACAGCTTTCACCTCAAGAAGCCTTTCGCTAAGACAGTTCTTCTGGAATTTGCAAAGTGAGATTTCGAAGCCCATAGAGGGCTATGGTGAAAAAGGAAATATCCTCAGACGAAATCTGGAAAGACGCTTTCTGAGAAACAGCTTAGTGTCCTGTTAATTCATCTCACAGAGTTACAGCTTTCCCCTCAAAAAGATACTCGCCAAGCCTGGTTTTGTGGAATTCGCAAAGTGATATTTGGATGCCCATAGAGGGCTATGGTGAAAAAGAAAATATCCTCAGAGAAAAACTGGTAAGAAGCTTTCTGAGAAACTGCTTAGTGTTCTGTTAATTCATCTCACAGACTTACAGCTTTCCCCTCAAGGAGCCGTTCACTAACCTGTTCTTGTGGAATTCGCAAAGTGATTTTTTGGAAGCCCATAGAGGTCTATTGAGAAAAAGTATATATCCTCAGAGAAAAACTGTAAATCAGCTTTCCGAGAAATTGGTTTGTGATATGTGACTTCAACTGACAGAGTTACATCTGTATTTCGTGGATCTGTTCGCTAGTCTTATTTCTGTGGAGACTGAGAACAGATATTTCGGATACCATTGAAAACTATAGGGCCAAAGGAAATATCCTCCGATAACAAAGAGAAAGCAGCTTTCTAGAAACTTCTTTGTTTTCTGTGAAATCATCTCACAGAGTAACAGCTTTCCCCTCAAGAAGCCGTTCGCTAAGACAGTTCTTGTGAAATTTGCAAAGTGATATTTGGAAGCCCATAGAGGGCTATGGTGAAAAAGGAAATATTCTCAGATGAAATCTGGAAAGAAGCTTTCTGTGAAACTGCATAGTGTTCTGTTAATACATCTCACAGAGTTACAGCTTTCCCCTCAAGAAGCCGCTCGCTAAGCCTGTTCTTGTGGAATTCGGAAAGTGATAATTCGAAGCCCATAGAAGGCTATGGTGAAAGAGAAAATATCCTCAGAGAAAAATTGGAAAGAAGATTTCTGAGAAACTGCTTTGCGATGTGTGACTTCCACTCACAGAGTTACATCTGCATTTCGTGGATCTCTTTGCTAGCCTTATTTGTGTGCAATCGGAGAACAGATATTTCGAATCTCTTTGAGATTATAGGGCCAAAGGAAATATCCTCCGATAACAAAGAGAAAGAAGCTTTCTGAGAAACTTCTTTGTGTTCTGTGAAATCATCTCACAGAGTAACAGCTTTCACCTCAAGAAGTCTTTCGCTAAGACAGTTCTTGTGGAATTTGCAAAGTGATATTTGGAAGCACACAGAGGGCTATGGTGAAAAAGAAAATATCCTCAGATGAAATCTGGAAAGAAGCTTTGTGAGAAACTGCTCAGATATTTATTAATTCATCTCACAGAGGTACAGCTTTCCCCTCAAGAATCCGCTCGCTAAGCCTGTTCTTGTGGAATTAAGCAAACTGATATTTGGCTTCACAAGAGGGCTATGGTGAAAAATATCATCAGAAAAACTGAAGAAGTAGCTTTCTGAGAAACTACTTTGTGATGTGTTACTTCCACTACAGAGTTACATCTGTATTTCGTGGATCTCTTTTCGTCTTAGTTCATGGCAGTCTGAGAACAGATATTTGGATCCTTTGAAGCTATAGGGCCAAAGTAAATATCCTCCGATATAAAGAAAAGCTCCTGAGAAACTACTTTGTGTTCTGTGAAATCATCTCACAGAGTTACAGCTTTCCCCTTAAGAAGCCTTTCGCTAAGACAGTTCTTGTGCTATTTGCATAATTGATATTTAAAAGCACATAGAGGGACTACGATTGAAAAGGAAATATCCTCAGATGAAATCTGGAAAACTCTGAGAAACTGCTTGGTGTTCTGTAATTCATCTCACAGAGTTACAGCTTTCCTTCAAGAAGCCGCTGCAGCTAAGCCTGTTATTGTGGAGATTCGCAAAGTGATATTTAGGAAGCCCCTAGAGATATGGTAGAAAAATATCCAAGAAAACTGGAAAAGCTTTCTAACTGCTTTGATGTGTGACTTCCACTCACAGAGTTATATCTGTATTTCTTGGATCTGTTTGCTAGCCTTATTTCTGTGGAATCTGAGGGACGGATATTTCGGATCCCTTTGAAGACCACAGGGCCAAAGGAAATATCCTCCCATAACAAGGGAAAGAAGCTTTCTGAGAAATTTATTTGTGTTATGTAAAATCATATCACAGAGTTACAGCTTTCCCTTCAAGAATTCTTCTGCTAAGACAGTTCTTGTGTAATTGGCTAAGTGATATTTGGAAGCTCATAGAGGGCTATGGTGAAAAAGGAAATATCCTCAGATGAAATCTGGAAAGAAACTTTTCTGAGAAACTGCATAGTGTTCTGTTGATTCATCTCTCTGAACTCAGCTTTCCCCCTCAAAGAAGCAGCTTCGCTAAGCCTGTTCTTGTGGAATTATGAAGTATTAAATTGAAGCCCATAGAAGGCTATGGTGAAAGAGAAAATATCCTCAGAAAAACTAGGAATTTCTGAGAAGCTGCTTTGTCATGTGTGACTTCCACTCACACAGAGAGTTATCTGTATTCGTGGATCTCTTTACTATGTATTTCTGTGGGAGATCACAAAGAACATTTATTTGGGATCTCTTTGAAGATTATAGGGCCAAAGGAAATATCCTCCAATAATAAAGAGAAAAGTCCTCTGAGAAACTTCTTTGTGTTCTGTGAAATCATCTCACAGAGTTGCTTTCCCCTCAGAAGCCTTTCACTAAGACATTTCTTGTGGAATTTACAGTGATGTTGGAAGCCCATAGAGGGCTGTAGGCGAAAAGAATATCCTGAGATGAAATCTGCAAAAGCTCTGAGAAACTGCTTAGTATTCTGTTCATTCATCTCCAGAAGTTGCAGCTTTTCCCTCGAGAATCCGCTGGGTAAGCCTGTTCTTGTGAAATTAGCATAATTGATATTTGGAAGTAAGAGAGGGCTACACAGTGAAAAGAAAATATCCTCAGATAAAACTGGAAAGGCGCTTTTTCTGAGAGCTGCTTTGTGATGTGTGACTTCCCACTCACAGGTTACATCTGTATTTCGTTGATCTCTTTGCTAGCCTTATTTTTTACTTGCGCAATCCTGAGAACAGATATTTGGGATCCCTTTAGACTATAATGCCAAAAGAAAGTATCCTCCGATAACAAAGAAGAAACTTTCTGAGAAGCCTTTGTCTTCTCTGAAATCTTCCACAGAGTTACAGCTTTGCCCTCAAAGCCTTTCGCTGAACAGTTCTTGTGGAATTTCAAGTGATATTTGAGTACATAGAAGGCTATGGTGAAAAGGAAATATCCTCAGATGAAATGTGGGAAGAGCTTTCAGAGAAGAGCTTGCTGGTGTTCTGTTACTTCATCTCACAGAGTTGCAGCTATCCATTAAAGAAGCCGCTCGCTAAGCCAGTTCTTGTGGAATTCGCAAAGTGATATTTGGAAGCCCATAGAGACTATGTTGAAAAATAAAATATCCTCAAACTGGAAGAATTCTGAGAAACTGCTTTGAAGTGTGACTTCCACTGACAGGATTACATGTGTATTTATTGGATCTTTTTGCTTGCTTATTTCTGTGGAATCTGAGGACACATATTTCCGATCCCTTTGAAGACTTTAGGGGCAATGGAAATATCCTCCCAAAGCAAAGAGAAAGAAGCTTTCTGAGAAACTTCGTTGTGTTCAGTGAAATCATCTTACAGAGTTACAGCTTTCCCCTCAAGAGGCCTTTCGCTAAGACAGTTCTTGTGGAATTTGCAAAGTGATATTTGGAAGCCCTTAGAGGGCTATGGTGAAAAAGGAAATATCCTGAGATGAAATCGGGAAAGAAGCTTTGTGAGAAACTGCTTAGTGTTCTGTTAATTCTTCTCCCAGGTTATAGCTTTCCCCTCAAGCCGCTCGCTTCGCCTGTTCTTGTGGAATTAAGTAAGTAATGTTCGAAAGCCCATAGAGGGGCTATGGTGAAAAAAGAAAATATTCTCAGAGACAAAGTGGAAAGAAACTTTCTGAGAAACTGCTTTGTGATGTGTGACTTCCACTCACAGAGTTACATCTGCATTTCGTGGGTCTCTTTGCCAGGCTTATTTCTGTGGAATCTGAGAACAGATATTTCAGATCCCTTTGAGACTATAGGGCCAAAGATATCCTCGATAACAAAGAGAAAGAAGCTTTCTGAGAAACCTTTGTTCTGTGAAATCATCTCTGAGTTACAGCTTTCACCTCAAAGAAGCCTTTCGCTAAGACAGTTCTTGTGGAATTTACAAAGTATTTGGAGATCCAAGGGCTATGGTGAAAAATATCCTCAGATGAAATCTGGAAAAGCTTTGTGAGAAACTGCCCAGTGTTCTGAGTAATTCATCTCACAGAGTTACAGCTTTCCTCAAACCGCTCGCTAAGACTGTTCTTGTGTAATTCCCAAAGTGATATTTGGAAGCCCATAGAGGGCTACCGTGAAAATTTCCTCAGAGAAAAACTGGAAAGAAGCTTTCTGAGAAACTGCTTAGTGTTCTACTCTTTCATCTCACAGAGTTACAGCTTTCTTCTCAAAAATCCGCTCGCTAAGCCTGTTCTTGTGGAATTCGCAAAGTGATATTTGGAAGCCGATAGAGGGCTATGGTGAAAATAAAATATTCTCAGAGAAAAACGGGAAAGAAGCTTTCTGAGAAACTGCTTTGTGATATGTGACTTACACTCACAGAGTTACATCTGTATTTTCTGCGTCTCTTTGCTAGCCTTACTTCTGTGGAATCGGAGGACAGATATTTCGAATCCCTTTGAAGACTATAGGGCCAAAGGCAATAAACTTCTTTGTGTTCTGTGAAATCATCTCCCAGAGACAGAGCTTTCCCCTCAAAAAGCCTTATGCTAAGACAGTTCTTGTGGAATTTGCTAAGTGACATTTGGAAGCCCTTGGAGAGCTATGGTGACAAAGAAAATATCTTCAGATGAAAACTGGAAAGAAGCCTTCTGAGAAACTGCTTAGTGTTCTCTTAATTCATCTGACAGAGTTACAGCTTTCCCTTCAAGAAACCCCTCGATAGGCCTGTTCTTGTGGAATTTGCAAAGCGATATTTGGAATCCCCCAGAGGACTTCGTGAAAAAGAAAATATCCTCAGAGAAAAACTGGAAAGAAGCCTTCTGAGAAACTGCTTTGTGATGTGTGGCTTCCATTCACAGAGTTACATCTGTATTTCGTGCCTGTGTTTGCTAGCATTATTTCTGTGGTATCTAAGAATGGATATTCCGGATCCCTTTGAAGACTATAAGGCCAAAGGGAATATCCTCCGATAACAAAGAGAAAGAAACTTTGTGAGAAACTTCTTTGTGCTCTGTGAAATCATCTCACAGAGTTACAGCTTTCCCCTCAAGAAGCCTTTCGCTAAGACAGTTCTTGTGGAATTTACAAACTGATATTTGGAAGCCCATGGAGGGCTACGGGTGAAACAGGAATATCCTCAGATGAAAATTGGAAAGAAGTTTCTGAGAAACTGTTTGTGATGTGTGACTTCCTCTCACAAAGTTACAGCTGTATTTCGTGGATCTGTTTGCTAACCCAATTTCTGTGGAATCTGAGAATGGATATTTCAGATCCCTTTGAAGACTTTAGGGCCAAAGGAATATCCTCCGAAAACAAAGAGACAGAAGCTTTCTGAGAAACTGCTTTGTGATATGTGACTTCCACTCACTGAGTTACACCTGTATTTCATGGATCTGTTTCCTAGGCCTACTTCTGTGGAATCTAGAACGATATTCTCGATCCCTTTGAAGACTGTAGGCCAAAGGAAATATCCTCCGAAAGAAAGACAGAAGCTTCCTGAGAAACTTCTTTGTTTTCTGTGAAATCATCTCCCAGAGACACAGCTCTCCCCTCGAGAAGACTTTCGCTGAGACTGTTCTTATGAAATTGGCAAAGTGATAGTTGGAGGCCCTTGGAGGGCTATGGTGACAAAGGAAATATCCTCAGTTGAAAACTGGAAAGAAGCTTGGAGAAACTGCTTAGTGTTCTGTTAATTCATCTCACAGAGTTACAGCTTTCCCCTCGCTAAGAGCTGCCCGCTAAGCCTGTTCTGTGAATTTGCACATTGATATTTGGAATCCCATGGAGGGTTGTGGTGAAAAAGAAAATATCCTCAGTGAAAACGGAGAGAACCTTTCTGAGAAATCGCTTTGTGATGTGTGACTTCCACTCACAGTAAGTTACATCTGTATTTCTCAGGATCTGCTTCATAGCCTTATTTCTGTGGAATTTCCGAGTAGAACTGGATATTTCCATCCCTTTGAAGACAATAGGCTAAAGGAAATATCCTAAGGTAACAAAGACAGAAGCTGAGAAACTTCTTTGTATTCTATGAAATCATCTCACAGAGTTATAATTTTGCCCTCAAGAAGCCTTTTCAAGTCTGTTCTTTTGGAATTTTCTAATGTGATATTTTGTCACAGGCTGGTGGTGAAAACGAAATATCCTCAATGAAAACTGGAAAGAATCTTTCTGAGAAACTGCTTAGTGTTCTGTTAATGCATCTCACAGAATTGCAGCTTTCCCCTCAAGTAGTCGTTCGCTAAGCCTGTTCTTGTGGAATTTGCAAAGTGATATTTCGAAGCCCATAGAGGTCTATGGTGAAAAAGAAAATATCCTTACAGAAAAACTGGAAAGAAGCTTTCTGAGAAACTACTTTGTGATGTGTGACCTCCACTCACAGAGTTACATCTGTATTTCGTGGATCTGTTTGCTAGCCTTATTTCTGTGGAATCTGAGAAGTGATGTTTCGGATCCCTTTGAAGACAATAGGGGCAAAGGAAATATCCTCCGATAAGAAAGAGAAAGAAGCTTGAGAAACTTTGTGTTCTGTGAAATCACCACCAGAGTTACAGGTTTCCCTCAAGAACCCTTTTCCCTAAGACTGCACTCATGTGATTTGGAAAGTGATATTTTGAATATCATGCAGGCTGGGGAAAAAGAAATATCCTCAGATGAAAACTGGCAAAGCAGTTTCTGAGAAACTACTATGTCCTGCTAATTCATCTCACAGAATTACAGCCCCCTCAAGAAGTCGCTACACCTGTTCTTTTGAATTTGCAAAGGATATTGGGAAGCCTATGGAGGACTGTGGTGAAAAAAGGAAATATCCTCAGGTGTAACCTGAAAGAAGCCTTCGGAAACCGTTTAGTGTTCTGTTAATTCATCTCACAGAGTTGCAGCTTTCCTTCACAGTCTCGATAGCCTCTGTTCTTGTGGAATTTGCAAAGCGACATTTGGAATCCTGCTAGAGGACTTCTGTGAAAAGAAAATATCCTCAGAGAAAAACTGAAAGAAGTTTCATGAAACTACTGCTTTGTGATGTGTAACTTCCACTCACAGACTTACATCTGTATTTTGTGGATCTGTTTGCTAGCCTTATTTCTGTGGAATCTGGGAACTGATATTTCGGATCACTTTGAGACTATAGGGCCAAAGGAAATACTCCCGATAACAAAGAAAAGGAAGCTTTCTGAGAAACTTTGTGTTCTGTGAAATCATCTCACAGAGTTACAGCTTTCCCCTCAAGAAGCCTTTCGCTAAGACTGTTCTTGTGGAATTTGCAAAGTGATATTTGGAAGCCCTTGGAGGGCTATGGTGAAAAAGAAAATATCCTCAGAGAAAAACAGGAAAGAAGCTTTCTGAGAAACTACTTTGTGATGTGTGACTTCCACTCACAGAGTTACATCTGTATTTCGTGGATCTGTTTGCCAGTCTTATTTCTTTGGAATCTCAGAACTGATATTTCGGATCCCTTTGAAGACAATAGGGCTAAAGGAAATATCCTATGATAACAAAGAGACAGAAGCTTTCTGAGAAATTTCTTTGTGTTCTGTGAAATCATCTCACAGAGTTACAGCTCTCCCCTCGAGAAGCCTTTCGCTGAGACTGTTCTTGTGGAATTTGCAAAGTGATATTTGGAAGCTCATGGAGGGCTACTGTGGAAAAGTAAATATCTTCAGATTAAAACTGGAAAGAAGCTTTCTGAGAAACTGCTTAGTGTTCTGCTATTTCATCTCACAGAGTTACAGCTTTCCCCTCAAGAAGCCGCTCGCTAAGCCTGTTCTTGTGGAAGTCGCAAAGTGATATTTGGAAGCCCGTAGAGGGCTATGGTGAAAAAGAAAATATTCTCAGAGAAAAACGGGAAAGAAGCTTTCTGAGAAACTGCTTTGTGATGTGTGACTTCCACTCACAGAGTTACAGCTGTATTTGGTGGATCTCTTTGCTAGCCTTATTTCTGTGCAATCTGAGGACAGATATTTCGGATCCCTTTGAAGACTATAGGGACAAAGGAAATATCCTCCGATAACAAAGAGAAAGAAGCTTTCTGAGAAACTTCTTTGTGTTCTGTGAAATCTTCTCCCAGAGATACAGCTTTCCCCTCAAGAAGCCTTATGCTAAGACTGTTCTTGTGGAATTTGCAAAGTGATAGTTGGAGGCCCTTGGAGGGCTATGGTGACAAAGGAAATATCCTCAGTTGAAAACTGGAAAGAAGCTTTTTGAGAAACTGCTTAGTGTTCTGTTAATTCATCTCACAGAGTTACAGCTTTCCCCTCAAGAAGCCGTTCGCTAAGCCTGTTCTTGTGGAATTTGCACATTGATATTTGGAATCCCATGGAGGGCTATGGTGAAAAAGAAAATATCCTCAGTGAAAAACGGAGAGAACCTTTCTGAGAAACTGCTTTGATGAGGTGTGACTTCCACTCACAGTGTTACATCTGTATTTCGTGGATCTGTTTGCTAGCCTTATTTCTGTGGAATTGAGAACTGATATTCTATCCCTTTGAAGACAATAATAGGGCTGTACAAAACATCCTAAGGTAACAAAGAGACAGAAGCTTGAGAACTTCAAAGCCCGTGAAATCATCTCACAGAGTTATACCTTTGCCCTCAAGAAGCCTTTGGCTAAGTCTGTTCTTTTGGAATTTTCAATGTGATATTTTGAAGCCCATGGTGGGCTATGGTGAAAAACGAAATATCCTCAATGAAAACTGGAAAGAATCTTTCTGAGAAACTGCTTAGTGTTCTGTTAATGCATCTCACAGAGTTACAGCATTCCTCAAGTAGTCGTTCGCTAAGCCTGTACTTGTGAATTTGCAAAGTGATATTTCAAGCCCATAGAGGCCTGGCGGTGAAAAGAGTATCCTTACAGAAAAAACTGGAAAGAAGTTTTCTGAGAAACTACTGTGATGCGACGTTCACTCACATGAGTTACATCTGTAGGATCTGTTTGCTAGCCTTACTTCTGTGGAATCTGGGAACTGATATTTCGATCACTTGAGACTATAGGGCCAAAGCAAATACCCCCTGATAACAAAGAAAAAGGGTTTCTATAAACCCTTTGTGTTCTGTGAAATCATCTCACAGAGTTACAGCTTCTCAAGAAGCCTTTCGCTTAAGACTGTTCTTGTGGAATTTGCAAAGTGAGAGTTTGGAAGCCCTGAGGGCTATGGTGAAAAAGAAAATATCCTCAGAGAAAACAGGCAGCTTTCTGAGAAACTACTTTGTGATGTGTGACTTCCACTCATAGAGTTACATCTAGCCTTCGTGGATCTGTTTGCTAGTCTTATTTTGGAATCTCAGAACTGATATTTCGATGCCTGAAGACAATAGGGCTAAAGGAAATATCCTATGATAACAAAGAGGCTAGAAGCTTTCTGAGAAAATTCTTTTGTGTTCTGTGAAATCATCTCACAGAGTTACAGTTTTGTCTCTCAAGAAGACTTTCGCTAAAGTCTTTCTTTGGAATTTTCAATGTGATATTTGTAAGTCTGTTGGTGATCTATGGTGAAAAGGAAATATCCTCAGAAGAAAAACTGGAAAGAAGCTTTCTGAGAAATTGCTTAGTGTCCTTTTTAATTGATCTCACAGAGTTACTGTTTTCCTCAAGAAGCCGCTCACTAAGTCTGTTCTGTGGAATTGCAAAGTGATATTTGGAAGCCCCTAGAAGCACGGGTGAAAAGAAAATATCCTCAGATGCAATCTGGAAAGAAGCTTTCTGAGAAAATGCTTTATTGTTCTGTTAATCTATCTCACAGAGTTATTAGGCTTTCCCCTCAAGAAGCCGCCGCTAAGCCTGTTCTTGTGGGAATTCAAGAAGTGATATTTGGAAGCCCATAGAGGGCTATGGTGAAAAGAAAATATCCTCAGAGAAAACTGAAAGAAGCTTTGAGAAACTGTTTGTGATGTGTGACTTCCACTCAGAGTTACATCTGTATTTCGTGGATCTCTTGTTAGCCTTATTTCTATGTGGAATCTGAGAACTGATATTTTCGATCCTTTTGAAACTATAGAGTCAAAGGAAATATCCTGTAACAAAGAGAAGTTGTGCTTTCTTAGAATTTCTTTGTTCTGTGAGATCATCACACAGAGTTACAGCTTTCCCCTCAAGAAGCCTTTCTCTAAGACTGTTCTTGAGGAGTTTGCAAAGTGATATTTGGAATCCCATGGTGGACTATGGTGAAAAAGGAAACATCCTCAGATGAAAACTGGAAGGAAGCTTTCTGAGAAACTGCTTAGTGTTCTGTTACTTCATCTCACAGAGTTACAGCTTTCCCCTCAGGACACCGTTCGCTAAACCTGTTCTTGTGGAATTTGCAAACTGATATTGGGAAGCCCATAGAGGGCTATGGTGAAAAAGAAAATATCCTCAGAGAAAAACTGGAAAGAAGCTTTCTGAGAAACTGCTTTGTGATGTGTGTATTTCCATTCACAGAGTTACATCTGTATTTCGTGCCTCTGTTTGCTAGCATTATTTCTGTGGTATCTAAGAATGGATATTCCGATCCCTTTGGAAGACCATAGTAAGGCCAAAGGGAATATCCTCCGATAACAAAGAGAAAGAAGCTTTCTGAGAAACTTCTTTGTGTTCTGTGAAATCATCTCACAGAGTTACAGTTTTCCCCTCAAGAAGTCTTTCGCTAAGACGGTTCTTGTGGAATTTTACAAAGTGATATTGGGCTTCCCATAGAGAGGGCTATGGGTGAAAAGAAAATATCCTCAGAGAAAACTGGAAAGAAGCTTGCTGAGAAACTGCTTGTGATGTGACTTCCTCTCACAAAGTTACAGCTGTATTTCGTGGATCTGTTTGCTAGCCCAATTTCTGTGGAATCTGAGAATGGATATTTCAGATCCCTTTGAAGACTTTAGGGCCAAAGGAATATCCTCCGAAAAAAAAGAGAAAGAAACTTTCTGAGAAACTGCTTTGTGACATGTAACTTCCGCTCACTGAGTTACACCTGTATTTCATGGATCTGTTTCCTAGGCCTACTTCTGTGGAATCTAGAACGGATATTTCGGATCCCTTTGAAGACTGTAGGGCCAAAGGAAATATCCTCCGAAAACAAAGAGACAGAAGCTTTCTGAGAAACTTCTTTGTGTTCTGTGAAATCATCTCACAGAGTTACAGCTTTCCCCTCAAGAAGCCTTTCGCAGAGACTGTTCTTGTGGAATTTGGTAAGTGATATTTGGAAGCCCATGGAGGGCTCTTGTGAAAAAGTAAATATCTTCACATTAAAACTGGAAAGAAGCTATCTGAGAAACTGCTTAGTGTTCTGTTAATCCATCTCACAGAGTTACAGCTTTCCTCTCAAGAAGCCGTTCGCTAAACCTGTTCTTGTGGAATTTGTAAAGTGATATTTGGAAGGCCATAGAGGGCTATGGTGAAAAAGTAAATATCCTCAGAGTAAAACTCGAAACAATCTTTCTGAGAAACTGCTTTGTGATATGTGACTTCCACTCACTGAATTAAACCTGTATTTCACGGATCTGTTTCCTAGGCCTACTTCTGTGGAATCTGGAACGGATATTTCGGATCCCTTTGAAGACTGTAGGGCCAAAGGAAATATCCTCCGAAAAAAAAGAGACAGAAGCTTTCTGAGAAACTTCCTTGTTTTCTGTGAAATCATCTCACAGAGTTACAGCTCTCCCCTCAAGAAGCCTTTCGCTGAGACTGTTCTTGTGGAATTTGCAAAGTGATATTTGGAAGCTCATGGAGGGCTACTGTGGAAAAGTAAATATCTTCAGATTAAAACTGGAAAGAAGCTTTCTGAGAAACTGCTTAGTGTTCTGCTATTTCATCTCACAGAGTTACAGCTTTCCCCTCAAGAAGCCGCTCGCTAAGCCTGTTCTTGTGGAATTCGCAAAGTGATATTTGGAAGCCCATAGAGGGCTATGGTGAAAAAGAAAATATTCTCAGAGAAAAACGGGAAAGAAGATTTGTGAGAAACTGTTTTGTGATGTGTGACTTCCACCACAGAGTTACAGCTGTATTTCGTGGATCTCTCTATGCCTTATTTCTGGGTGGAATCTACAGATATTTCGATCCTTGAAGACTCTAGGACAAAGGAAATATAATCTCGAGCATCAGCAGAGAAAGAAGCTTTCTGAGAAACTTTGTGTTCCCAGAAATCATCTCCCAGAGATACAGCTTTCCCTCAAGAAGCCTTATGCTAAACTGTTCTGGTTGAATTTGCAAGTGATAGTTGGAAGCCCTTGGAGGGCTGTGGTGACAAAGGAAATATCCTCAGTTGAAACCTGGAAAGAAGCTTTCTGAGAACTGCTTAGTGTTCTGTTAATTCATCTCACAGAGTTACAGCTTTCCCCCCTCAAGAAGCCGCTCGCTGCCTGCTCCCGTGGAATTTGCATTACGATATTTGGAATCCCATGAGGCTGGCAGGGTGAAAAAGAAAATATCCTCAGTGAAAAACGGAGAGAACCTTTCTGAGAAACTGCTTTGTGATGTGTGACTTCCACTCACAGTGTTACATCTGTATTTCGTGGATCTGTTTGCTAGCCTTATTTCTGTGGAATCTGAGAACTGATATTTCCGAACCCTTTGAAGACAATAGGGCTAAAGGAAATATCCTAAGGTAACAAAGAGACAGAAGCTTTCTGAGAAACTTCTTTGTGTTCTGTGAAATCATCTCACAGAGTTATACCTTTGCCCTCAAGAAGCCTTTGGCTAAGTCTGTTCTTTTGGAATTTTCAATGTGATATTTGGAAGCCCATGGTGGGCTATGGTGAAAACCATCACATCTCTAATGAAAAACTGGAAAGAATCTTTCTCTATAAAACTGTTAGTGCCTGTTAATGCATCTCACAGAGTTAAGCAAAGCATCTCTTAAGTAGTCGTTCGCTAAGCCTGTTCTTGTGGACTGGTAAAGTGATATTTCTCGGAAGCCCTATAGAGGTTCATGGTGAAAAGAAAATATCCTTAGAGAAAAACTGGAAAGAAGCTTTCTGAGAAACTACTTTGTGATAGACCTCCACTCACAGAGTTACATCTGTATTTCTCTGTGGATCTGTTTTAAGCAGTCTTTATTTCTGCAAAATTGAGAAGTGATGTTTCGGATCCCTTTGAAGACAATAGGGCAAAGGAAATATCCGATAAGAAAGAGAAAGAAGCTTTCTGAGAAACTTTGTGTTCTCAGAAATCACTCACAGAGTTACAGGTTTCCCCTCAAGAACCCTTTCCCTAAGACTGTACCCGCGTATTTTGCAAAGTGATATTTTGAGTATCATGCAGGGCTGTGGTGAAAAAGGGAATATCCTCAGATGAAAACTGGCAAGAAGCTTTCTGAGAACTGATTAGTGTCCTGTTAATTCATTCCAGAATTACAGCTTTCCCCAAGAAGCCGCTCAAGACTGTTCTCTTTGGAATTTGCAGAGTGATATTTTGGGAAGCCCATGGAGGACTGTGGTGAAAAAGGAAATATCCTCAGGTGTAACCTGGAAAGAAGCCTTCTGGAAACTGCTTAGTGTTCTGTTAATTCATCTCACAGAGTTACAGCTTCCCTTCAAGAAGCCCTCCCTCGATAGGGTCCTTCCAGCTCCCGTGGAATTTGCAAAAGCCATATTTGGAATCCCACAGAGGACTTCGCGGAAAAAGAAAATATCCTCAGAGAAAAACTGGAAAGAAGCTTTCTGAGAAACTGCTTTGTGATATGTAACTCCACCTGCCAGACTTCTTACATCTTGTATTTTGTGGATCTTGGTTTTGGCTAGCCTATTTCTGTGGAATCTGGGAACTGATATTTCGATCACTTTGGTAACGAGTAGGGACAAAAGGAAATACCCCCGGATAACAAAGAAAAAGGGAAGCTTTCTGAGAAACTTTGTGTTCTGTGAAATCATCTCTGCAGAGTTACAGCTTTCCCCTCAAGAAGCCTTTCGCTAAGACTGTTCTTGTGGAATTTGGTAAAGGATGGGAAGCCCTTGGAGGGCTATGGTGAAAAGAAAATATCCTCAGAGAAAAACAGGAAGAACCTTTCAGAAACCACTTTGTGATGTGGGTGACTTTCTCTCACAGAGTTACATCTGTATTTCGTGGATCTCTTTGCTAGTCTTATTTCAATCTCAGAACTGATATTTCCTTGATCCCTTTGAAGACAATAGGGCTAAAGGAAATATCCACATACAACAAAGAGACACAAAGCTTGAGAAAATTCCTTTTGTGTTCTGTAAAATCTATCTCACAGAGTTACAGCTTTGCTCCTCAAGAAGACTTTCGCTAAGTCTTTTCTTTTGAATTCCAGAATGTGATATTTGGAAGTTCATGGTGATCTATGGTGAAAAGTAAATATCCTCAGAAGAAAACTGGAAAGAAGCTTTCTGAGGAAATTGCTGGAAGTGTCCTTTTTAATTGATCTCACAGAGCTGCCTTTCCTCAAGAAGCCGCTCGCTAAGTCTGTTCTTGTGGAATTCGCAGAAGTGATATTTGGGAAGCCCCTAGAAGGCTAAGGTGAAAGAAAATATCCTCAAATGCAATCTTGGAAAGAAGCTTGGAGAAAATGCTTATTGTTCTGTTAATTCATTCACAGAGTTACATTTCCCTCAAGAAGCCGCCGCTAAGCCTGTTCTTGTGGAATTCGCAAGGTGAAGTGATATTTGAAGCCCATAGAGGGCTATGGTGAAAAGAAAATATCCCCAGGTAAAAAACTGGAAAGCAGCTTTCTGAGAAACTGCTTTGATGTGTGATCTCTCACTCACAGAGTTACATCTGTATTCCGTGGTATCTCTTTGCTGGGGCCTTATTTCTGTGGAATCTGAGAACTGATATTTTGATCCTTTGAAAACTATAGGTCAAAGGAAATATCCCTCCTGTAAATTGTGCTATGTTGTTAGCTTTCTGAAATTTCTTTTTGTTCTGTGGGAAATCATCTCACAGAGTTGTTAGGCTTCCCTCAAGAAGCCTTTCTAAGACTGTTCTTGGAGGAGTTTGCAAAGTGATATTTGGAATCCCATTGTGGACTATGGTGAAAAAAGGAAACATCCCTCAGATGAAAACTGGAAGGAAGCTTTCTGAGAAACTGGCGTGAGGTTCTGTTACTTCATCTCACGGAGTTACAGCTCTCTCAGGCCTTCCATCAAATGCCTAAACCTGTTCTTGTGGGAATTTGCAACCTGAGGCTGTAGCCCATAGAGGGCTATGGTGAAAAAGAAAATATCCTCAGAGAAAACCGGAAGAAGCTTGGAGAAAACTGGGTTTGTGATGTGTGGCTTCCATTCACAGAGTTACATCTGTATTTCGTGCCTCTGTTTGCTAGCATTATTCTTGTGGTATCTAAGAATGGATATCTCGATCCCTTTGATGACTATAAGGCCAAAGGGAATATCCTCCGGATAACAAAGAGAAAGAAGCTTTCTGAGAAACTTCTTGTGTTCTGTGAATCATCTCACAGAGTTACAGTTTTCCCCTCAAGAAGCCTTTCGCTAAGACTGTTCTTGTGGAATTTGCAAAGTGATATTTGGAAACCCATGGTGGGATATGGTGAAAAGGAAAATATCCTCAGATGAAAACTGTAAAGAAGCTTTCTGAGAAACTGCTTAGTGTTCTGTGAAATCATCTCACAGAGTTACAGCTTTCCCCTCCAGAAGCCATTCTCTAAGCCTGTTCTTGTGGTATTTGCAAATTGATATTTGGAAGCCCTTGGAGGGCTATGGTGAAAAAGAAAACAACCTCAGATAAGAACTGGAAAGAAGCTTTCTGATAAACTGCTTTGTGAAGTTTGACTTCAACTAAATGAGTTACAGCTGCATTTCATGGAGCTGTTTGCTAGCCTTATTTCTGTGGAATCTGAGTAGTGATATTTTGGATCCCTTTGAAGACTATAGGGCCAAAGGAAATATCCTCTGATTAAAATGATAAAGAACCTTTCGGAGAATCTTCTTTGTGTTTTGTGAATTCATCTCACAATGTTACAGCTTCCCCTCAGGAAGCCTTTCGCTAAGACTGTTGTTTTGGAATTTGCAAACTAATATTTGGAAGCCCATGGAGGGCTATGGTGAAAAAGACAATATCCTCATATAAAAACTGGAAAGAAGCTTTCTGTTAAACTGCTTTGTGATCCGTGAATTCATCGCACAGAGTTACAGCTTTCCCCTCAAGAAGCCATTCAATAAAACTGTTCTTGTGGAATTTGCAAAGTGATATTTCGAAGCCCATGGAGGGCTACGGAGAAAAAGAGAATTTCCTCAGATAAAAACTGGAAAGACGTTTTCTGAGAAAGTTCTTTGTGATGTTTGAATTCATCTCACTGAGTTACACGTGTATTTGGAGGAGCCGTTGGCTAGCCCTGTTTTCATGTAATCTGAGAATTGATATTTCGGATCCCTTTGAAGACTCTAGGGCCAAAGGAAATATCATCCGATGAAAATGAGAAAGAAGCTTTACGTTGAACTTCTCTGTGATCTGTGAATTCATCTCACAGAGTGACACCTTTCTCCTCATGAAGCCGTTCGCTAAGACTTTTGTCGTGGAATTTGCAAAGCGATATTTGGGACCCCATGGAGGGCTATGCTGAAAAAGGAAATATCCTCTGAAAAAAATTGGACAGGAGCTTTCTGAGAAACTGCATTGCGACAAGTGTATGCAACGCATAGAGTTACAATCTCCTTTTCATTGAACCGTTTGCCAACACTCTTTTCTTGAAATCTGCATTGAGAGATTTCTTAGCGCAATGAAGCTGACGGTGACAGGGGAAATATCCTCAAAGAAAAACTAGAGTGTAGCTGTCTGAGAAACTTCTCTGTGTTATGTGAGTTAATCTCATCGAGTTACAACTTTGTCTTCACGAAGGAGTTTGCTGACACTGTTTTCCTGGAATCTGCAAAGTGATATTTGGGAGTACATTGAGGCCCATGGAGAAAACGGAAATATCCTCAGATAATAACTAGAAAGAAGCTTCCTGGGAAACTGCTTTGTAATGTGTGAATTCAACTCACTGAGTTACACGTGTATTTGGAGGAGCCGTTGGCTAGCCCTGTTTTCCTGGAACCTGAGAGCTGATATTTCGGACACCTTTGAAGACTAAAGGCCGAAGGAAATATCCTCCGAGAAAATGAGAAAGAAGCTTTCCGAGGAACTTCTCTGTGATCTGCGTAGCATCTCACAGAGTTAACCTTTGTGTTAATGAATCCGTTCAGTAAGACTTTTCTTGTGGAATTTGCAAAGTGATATTTGGGAGCCTATGGAGGGCTATGCTGAAAAAGGAAATATCGTCACATAAAAATTGGAAAGAAGTGTTCTGAGAAATTGCAATGTGATGTGTGAATGCAACTCCCAGAGTTACACTTTTCTCTTCAGGGATCAGTTGGCTAACACAGTTTTCTGGAAATCTGCAATGGAATACTTCTTATCACAATGAAGCTTACGGTGACAAAGGAAATATCCTCAGAAAAAACTAGAAAGAAGCTTTCTTAGAAACTTCTTTTGGATGTGTGAATTCCTTTCATGGAGTTACACTTACGTGTCGTTGAACAGTCGATTAACACTGTCTTTAAGGAACCTGAGAAAGGCTACTTTGGATCGCATTGAGACCTATGCTGATAAAGGAAATATCCTCAATTAAAAACGTGAAAGATGCTTTCTGAGAAACTTCTTTGTGATACGTGAATTCATCTCACAGAGTTACACCTTAGTCTTCTCGAAGCAGTTTGCTCACACTGTTTTCTTGGAATCTGCAAAGTGATATTTGGTTGTGCATTGAGGCCCATGGTGAAAACGGAGATACCCTCAGATAATAACTAGAAAGAAGCTTTGTGAATAATTGCTTTCTGATGTGTGAATTCATCACACAGAGATTCACCTTTACCTTCGTGTAGCAGTTTGCTAACACTGTTTTTGTGAATTCTGCAAAGTGATATTTGGCAGCTCATTGAGGGCTATGTTGAAAAAGGAATTATAGTCAGATAAAATCTGGAAAGAAGCGTTCTGAGAAACTGCATTGTGATGTGTGAATGCAACTCACAGAGTTACACTTTTCTCTTCAGTGATCAGTTTGCTAACGCAGTTTTCTTGAAATTTGCAATCAGATACTTCTTATTGCTAAGCAGCTTACGGTGACAAAGGAAAGATCCTCACATAAAAAATGAAAGAATCTTCCTGAGAAATTGCTTTCGATATGTGACTTCATCTCACAGAGTTACACCAGTATTTCTTGGAGTCATCTCCTAGCACTGTTTTTTTTGGATTCTGAGAACTGATTTTTCCGATGGGTTTGAAGAGTATAAGGACCAAGGAAATATCCGCCGATGCAAACCGGAATGAAGCTTTCTGAGAAACTGCTTTGTGACGTGTGAATTCATTACAAAGTGTTCACCACTCTTTCATGGAGGAGTTTGCTAGCACTCTTTTTGTGGAATCTCACAAGTGATATCTTGGATATCATTGAATCCCATGGTGAACCATGCAAATCTGCAGAGAAGCCTTCTCAGAAACTTCTTTGTTGTGGGTGAATTCAGCTCACCAGGTTACATCAATGTTTTCATTGAGAAGCTTGCTAACGGTGTTTTCGCAGAATCTGCAATAAGACACACGATGGATTATTCCCAAGATGGCCGAATAGCAACAGCTCCAGTCTCCAACTCCCAGCGTAAGCGACACAGAAGACAGGTGATTTCTGCATTTTCAACTTAGGTACTGGGTTTATCTCACTAGGGAGTGCCCGACAATCATTGCTGGTCAGCTGCTGCAGCCCGACCAGCGAGAGCTGAAGCAGCCCGAGGAATCGCCTCACCTGGGAAGCACAAGGGGGAAGGGAATCCCTTTTCCTAGCCAGGGGAAATGAGACACACAACACCTGGAAAATCGGGTAACTCCCACCCCAATACTGCACTCCACCAAGGATCTTAGCAAACGGGCACACTAGGAGACTATATCCCACACATGGCCGGGAGGGTCCCATGCCCACGGAGCCTCCCTCATTGCTAGCACAGCAGTCTGTCATCTCGCTGGCAAGGCGGCAGCGAGGCTGTGGGAGGGTAGCCCGCCCGCTGAGGCTTAAGTAGATAAACAAAGTGGCTGTGAAGCACCAACTGGGTGGAGCTTACAGCAGCTCAAGGAGTCCTACCTGTCTCTGTAGACTCCACCTCTGGGGACAGGGCACAGCTAAACAACAACAACAACAAAAGCAGATTGTGGAATCTGAGAACTGATATTTCGTATCTCTTTGAAGTCTATAGGCCAAAGGAAATATCCTATGATAAAAATGAGAAAGAAGCTTTCTGAGAAACCTCTTTTTCATCTGTGAATTCATCCCACCATGTTACACCTTTCTCCTCATGAAGCCGTTCCCTAAGACTGTTCTCGTGGAATTTGCAAAGTGATATTTGGGAGCCCATGGAAGGCTCTGGTGAAAAACGAAATAACCTCAGATAAGGACTGGAAAGAAGCGTTCTGAGAAAGGGCATTGTGACATGTGAATGCAACTCACAGAGTTACACTCTTCTTTTCATTGATCAATTTGCTAACACAGTTTTCTTGAAATCTGCATTGAGATATTTCTTGGTGCATGAAGCTTACACTGACAAAGGAAATATCCTCAGATAAAAACTAGAAACAAGTTTTCTTAGAAACTTCTTTTTGATGTGTGAATTCATCTCACGGAGTTACACTTACGTTTCATGGAACAGTCGAATAACACTGTCTTTAAGGAACCTGAGAAGGGATACTTTGGATCGCAGTGAGGCCTATGCTGATAAAGGAAACAACCTTAATCAAAAACGTGAAAGAAGCTTTCTGAGAAACTTCTTTGCGATACGTGAATTCATCTCACAGAGTTTCAACTTTGTTTTCACGAAGGAGTTTGCTCACAGTGTTTTCATGGAATCTGCAAAGTGATATTTGGGAGCGCATTGAGGCTCATTGTGAAAACGAAAATATCCTCAGATAATAACAAGAAAGAAGCTGTCTGAGAAATTGTTTTCTGATGTGTGAATTCATGACACAGAGATTCACCTTTCCCTTCTTGTAGCAGTTCACTAACACTGTTTTCGTGGATTCTGCAAAGTGATATTTGGCATCACATTGAAGCCTATGGTGACAAAGGAAATATCCTCAGATAAAAACTGGAATGAAGCTTTCTGAGAAAGTTCTTTGTGATGTGTGAATTCATCTCACAGAGTTACACCATTCTTTTCATTGAGGAGTTTGGTAACAATGTTTTCAAGGAATATGCAATAGGATATTTGGTAGTGCATTAAAGGCTATGGTGACAAAGGAAATATCCTCAGAAAAAAATGGAAAGAATCTTTCTGAGAAACTGCTTTTTGGTTTGTGAATTCATCTCACAGAGTTACACGATTTTTTTCATGGATCAGTTTGGTAGCACTGCTTTTGTGGAATCTGAGAAGGGATATTTGGGATCACGTTGAAGCCTACAGTGACAAAGGAAATATCCTCAGATAAAAACTAGAATGAAGCTTTCTGAGAAAGTTCTTTGTGATCTGTGAATTCATCTCTCAGAGTTACACTGTTCTTTTCATTGAGCAGTTTGATAACACTGTGTTCGTGGAATCTGCAACAGGATATTTTGGAGCGCTTTGAAGCCTATGGTGACAAAGGAAATATCCTCAGACAAAAACCTAAAAGAAGTTTCTGGGAAACTGCTTTGTGGTGTGTGAATTCATCTCACAGAGTTACACTGTTCTATTCACTGAGCTGTTTCCTAACACTGTTTTTTAAAATCTGCAATGGGATATTTTTGAGCGCATTGATGCTTATTGTGACAAGGGAAATATTCTCAGACAAAAACTAGATCAAAGCTTTCTAAGAAACCGTTTTGTGATTTTTGAATTCATTTCAAAGAGATCCACCTCATTTTTCATGGCACAGTTTGGTAGCACTGTTTTGGGGAGGTTTCTGACAAGGGATTTCTTCAATTGCTTTGAAACTTATGGAGACCAAAGAAGTATCCTCAGTAAAAGTGAGACAGAAACTTTTTGAGAAACTTCTTTGGGATGTGTAAATTCATCTCAGAGAATTTTGCCATTCTTTTCATTGTGTGGTTTGTTAACATCTTTTTTGTGGAATCTGCAATGGGATATTCCAGAACACATAGAGGAATATGATGAAAAAGGAAATATCCTCAGATAATAACCTGAAAGAAGCTTTCTGAGAAACATCTTTGGGATGTTTAAATTCATCTTACAGAGTTACACCATTCTTGTCATGCAGCAGTTTGGTTGCACTGTTTTTGGGGAATCTGAGAAGGGATATTTTGGATTGCATTGAAGCCTATTTTGACAAAGAAAATATCCTCAGATAAAAACTAGAAAGAAACCTTCTGAGAAACTTCTTTGTGATGAGTGAAATAATTGCACAGAGATACACGATTTATTTCTTGGAGCAGTTTGCTAACACTGTTTTCGTGGAATCTGCAATAGGATATTTGGGAGCACATTGAAGCCTTTGGTGACAAAGGAAATATCCTCAGACAGAAACCAAAAAGAAGCTTTCTGAGAAACTGCTTTCTGATGTGTCAATTCACCTCACAGATTTACACTGTTGTTTTCATCTAGCAGTTTGCTAACACTGTTTTCATGGAAACTGCAAAGGAATATTCACGAGCACATTGAGGCCTATGGTGAAAAAGAAAATATCCTCAGACAAAAACTAGAAAGAAGATTTCTGAGAAACTGCTTTGTGATTTTTGAATTCATTTCACAGAGATACACGATTCTTTTCATGGAGCAGTTTGCTAAGACTGTTTTCCTGGAATCTGCAAAGGGATATTTGGGAGCGCATTGAGGTCTAGGGTGAAAAAGGAAATATCCTCACATAAAAACTAGAAAGAAGCTTTCTGAGAAACTGTGTGTGTTGTGTGAATTCATCTCACAGAGTTACACTGTTCTTTGCATTGAGCAGTTTGCTTACTCTCTTTTCTTGGAATCTGCAATCTGATATTTCAGAGTGCATTGAAAGTTATGGTGACAAAGGAAATATCCTCAGATAAAAACTACAAAGAAGCTTGCTGAGAAACGACTTTGTGATGGTTTAATTCATCTAACTCAGTTACACAATTATTTACATGGAGTAGTTTGGTAGCACTGTTTTTGGTGACTCTGAGAAGGGATATTTTGAATGGCATTTGAACCTATGGTGACAAAGTAAATTCAATCAGATATAAACAAGAAAGACACTTCCTGAGAAACTTTTTTGTGATGTATAAATTCAAATTACACAGTTACACTGTTCTTTTCATTCAGCAGTTTGCCAGCACTGTTTCCTTGGAAGCTACAGTGGGATATTTCAGAACACTTTGAAGCTTTTTGTAACAAAAGAAATATCCTCAGAAATAACTAGAAAAAAGCTTTCTGAGAATCTACTTTATAATTGGTGAATTCATCTCTCAGGGTTACATGATACTTTTCATGGAGCAGTTTGATAGCACTGCTTTTGGTGTATCTGAAAAGGGATATTTTGGATCACATTGAAGTCTATGGTGACAAAGGAAATATCCTCCAAAAAAAGTAGAAAGAACCTTTCTGAGAAAGTTCTTTGTGATGTGAGAATTCATCACACAGAGTTACAACTGTCGTTTCATGGAGCTGTTTGCTAACACTGTTTTTATAGAATCTGCAAAGGGATATTTGGGTGCGCATTGAGGCCTATGGTAAAAAGGGAAATATCCTCAGATAAAAACTAGAAAGAAGCTTTCTGAGAAACTGCTTTGTGATGCGTGAATTCATCTCACATAGTTACACTGTTCTTTTCATTCAACAGTTTGCCTACACTGTTTTCTTGGAATGTGCAAAGGGATATTTGGGAGCACCTTGAGGCCTATGCTGAAAAAGGAAATATCCTCAGACAAAAACTAGAAAGAAACATTCTGAGAAACTGCTTTGCGATTTTTGAATTCATCTCATAGAATTACACCATTCTTTTTATTGCGCAGATTGCTAACATTCTTTTCTTGGAATCAGCAAAGGAATATTTCGGAGCACATAGAAGCTTATGGTGACAAAGGAAATATCCTCAGACAAAAACTAGAAAGAAGATTTCTGAGAAAGAGGTTTGTGATTTGTGACTTCATCTCACAGAATTACATGCTTCTTGTCATGGAGCAGTTTGGTAGCAGTTTGTTGGGATTCTGAGAAGGGATATTTTGGATCACATTGAATCCCAAAGTGACAAAGGAAATATCCACATTTAAAAACTAAAAAGAAGCTTTCTGAGAAACTGCTTTGAGATGTGTTAGTTCATCTCACACCATTACACTATTCTTTTCATAGAGCAGTTTGGTAGCACTGTGTTTGGGGAATCTGAAAAAAGATAATTTGGAGCGCATTGAAGCCTATTGTGAAAAAGGAAATATCCTCAGATAAAAACTATAAAGAAGATTTCTGAGTAACTTCTTGGTGATATGTGAATTCACCTAACAGTGTTACATGTATCTTTTCATGGAGAAGTTTGCTACCACTGTTTTCATGGAATCTGCAAAGGGATATTTGGGAGCGCATTGAGGCCTATAGTGAAAAAGGAAATATCCTCAGATAAAAACTAGAAAGAAGTTTTCTGAGAAACTGCTTTTGGGTTGTGTGAGCTTATCTCACAGAGCTACAACATTCATTTCCTTGAGCAGTTTGATTACACTTTTGACGTGGAATCTGCAGTAGGATATTTCAGAGTGCATTGAAGCCTATGGTGGAAACGGAAATATCCTCAGACAAAAACTAGAAAGAAGCTTTCTGAGAAACTGCTTTGTGATGTGTTAGTTCATCTCACAGAGTTACATGATTCTTTTCATGTATCAGTTTGGTAGCACTGTTTTTGGGGGAATATAAGAAAGGATGTTTTGGATGGCATTGAAGCCTACGGTGACTAAGGATATATCCCCAGATAAAAACTAGAAAGAAGCTTTCTGAGAAAGTTCTTTGTGATGTGTGAATTCATCTCACAGAGTTACAGCATTCTTTTCATGGAGCAGTTTGCTAACAGGGTTTTCATGAAATCTGCAAAAGGGTATTTTGGAGCGCATTGAGGCCTATAGTGAAAGAGTAAATATCCTTAGATAAAAACTAGAAAAAAGCTTTCTGAGAAACTGCTTTGTAACTTGGGAATTCACCTCACAGAGTTACACGATTCTTTTCAAAGAGGTGATTGGTAGCACTGTTTTTGGAGATTGTGAGGAGGATTATTTGGATCGCACTGAAACTAGGTGACAAAGAGAATATACTCTGATAAAAATAATAAAGAAGTTTTCTGAGAAGCTACTTTGTGATGTGGGAATTCATCTCACAGTGTTGCACCTTTCTTTTCATGGAGCAGTTTGCCAACACTGTTTTCATGGAATATGCAAAGGGATATTTGGGAGCACGTTGAGGCCTATGGTGAATAAGGAAATATCATTAGATCAATACTGGATAGAACCTTCCTGAGAAACTGCTTTGTAATATGTGAATTCATCTCACAGAGTTGCAAAGTTCTTTTCATTTAGCAGTCTGCCAACAATGTTTTTTTGGAATCTGCAATGGAATATTTCACAGTGCATTGAAGCTTACTGTGACTAAGGAAACATCTTCATATAAAAACTATAAAGAAGCTTTCTGAGAAACCGCTTTGTGATGTGTTAATTCATCTCCCAGAGTTTCACGATTATTTAATGGATCAGTTTGGTAGCACTGTTTTAGGGGAAACTGAGAAGGTATATTTTGGATCACATTGAAGCCAATGGTGACAAAGGAAATACACTCAGATAAAAACTAGAAAGAGTCTTTCTGAGAAAGTTTTTTGTGACGTGTGATTTCATCTCACAGACTTACACCATTCCTTTCATTGAGCAGTTAGCTAACACTGTTTTTGTGCAATCTGCAATAGGATATTTGGGAGCGCTTTGAATGGTGACAAAGAAAATATAATCAGATAAAGACCAAAAAGAAGCTTTCCGATAAACTGCTTTGTGACATGCGAACTCAACTCACAGACTTACACTGATCTTTTCATTGAGCAGTTTGCTCACACTGTTTTCTTGGAATCTGCAATGGGATGTTTCAGAGCACATTGAAGTTATGGTGACAAGGAAATATCCACAGAAAGAGTCTAGAAAGAAGCTTTTTGAGAAACTGATTCATGATGTGTGATTTCATCTTACAGATTTTGGAACCTATTGACACTTATGGTGACAAAGGAAATATTCTCATATAAAAACTAGAAAGAAACTTTCTGAGAAACCTCTTTGTGATGTGTTAATTCATCTGACAGAGTTACACAATTCTCTTCATGGATCAGCTTTTTGGGAATCTAAGAAGGGATATTTTGGATAGCTTGAAGCCTATGGTGACAAAGGAGATATCCTCAGAAAAAAACTAGCAAGAATCTTTCTGAGAAAGTTCTTTGTGATGTTTGAATTCATGTCACAGATTTACACCTTTCTATTCATGAAGCCGTTTTCTTTGAATCTGTGAAGGGATATTTGGGAGAGCATTGAGGCCTATAGTGAAAAAGGAAATATCGTCAGATAAAAACTGGAAAGAAGATTTCTGAGAAAGTGCTTTGTGATGTGTGAATTCATCTCACAGAGTTACACTGTTCTTTTCATTGAGCAGTTTGATAACACTGTTTTTGTGGAATCTGCAATAGGATATTTGAGAGTGCATTGAAGCCTATGGTGAGGAGGAAATATCCTCGGTTGAAAACCAAAAAGAAGCTTTTTAATAAAGTGCTTTATGTTGGGTCGATTCATCTCACAGAGTTACACCTTTCTTTTCACGGAGCAGTTTGCTAACAATGTTATCGTGGAATCTGTGAAGGTATTTTTGGGAGTGATTCTATGCCTATGGTGAAAAAGCAAATATCCTCAGATAAAAACTGAACAGATGCTTTCTAAGAAACTGCTTTGTGATGTGTGAATTCATCTCACAGAGTTACACTGTTCTTTTCATGGAGCAGTTGCTAACACTGTTTTCTTGGAATCTGCAATAGGATATTTCAGAGTGCATTGAAACTTTTGGTGACAAAGGAAATATCCTCACATAAAAACTGGAAAGAAGCTTTCTGAGAAAGTGCTTTGTGATGTGTTAATTCATTTCACGGAATTATATGATTCTTTCGGTGGATCAGTTTGGGAGCCCTCTTTTTCAGGAATCTGAGAAGGGATATTTGGGATCACATTGAAGCCTGTGGTGACAAAGGAGATATCATCAGATAAAAACTAGAAAGGATCTTTCTGAGAAAGTACTTTGTGATATGTGAATTCATCTCATAGTGTTACATCTTTCTGTTCATGGAGTAGTTTGCTGACACTGTTTTCGTGGATTCTGCAAAGGGATATTTGGGAGTGCATGGAGGATTATGGTGATAAAGGAAATATACTCTGATAAAAACCAAAAAGAAGATTTCTGTGAAACTGTTTTGTGATGTGTGAATTCATCTCCCAAAGTTACACTGTACTTTTCATTGAGAAATTTGCTAATACTTCTTGCATGGAATCTGCAATGGGATATTTCTGAGCACACTGAGGTCTATGGTGAAAAGTAAAATATACTCAGACAAAAAATAGAAAGAAACTTTCATAGAAAGTGGTTTCTTATTTGTGAATTCATGTCACAGAATTACATGATCCTTTTCATGAAGCAATTTGTTAGCTCTGTTTTCGGGGAAACTGCAAATGGATATTTGGGAGCACTTTGATGCCTCTGGTGATAAAGGAAATATCCTCAGACAAAAACTAGAAAGAAGCTATCTGAGAAACTTCTTTGTGATGTGTGAATTCATCTTATAGAGTTGCACTGTTCTGTTCATTGAGCAGTTTGATAACACTGTTCTCGTGGAATCTGCAATAGGATATTTGGGAGCACATTGAAGCCTATGGTGACAAAGGAAATATCGTCAGATAAAAACCAAAAAGAAGCTTTCTGTGAAACGCTTTGGGATGTGTGAATTCATCTCACAGAATGACACCATGTTTTTCACTGAGAAGTTTGCTAACATGTTGTTTGTGTATACTGCAATGGGATATTCGGGAATGCATTGTGGAATATGGTGAAAAAGGAAATATAGTCATATAAAAACTAGAAAGAAGCTTTCTGAGAAACTACTTTGTGAGGGTGATTTAATCTCACAGAATTACAACATTATTTTCATGGAGTAGTTTGGTAGCCTGTTTTTGGGGAATCTGAGAAGGGATATTTTGTATCACATTGAAAACTATGGTGACAAAGGAAATATCCTGAAAAAAAAAAAAAAACAGTAAAGAATCTTTCTGAGAAACCTTTGTGATGTGTGGATTCATCTCACAGATTTACACCTCCTTTTCACGGAGCAGTTTGCTAACACTACTTTTGTGGAATATGCAAAAGGATATTCCTGAGAGCATTGAGGCAAATGGTGACAAAGAAATTATCCTCAGACAAAGCTAGATGGAAGCTTTCTGAGAAACTGCTTTGTGATGTGTGTATTCACATCACATCGTTACTCTTGGATCAGTTTGCTAACACAGTTTCTGTGGAATCTGCAAGAGGATATTTATGTTGACAAAGGAATTATCCTCAGACAAAAACCAAAAGGAAGCTGTCTGGGAAACTACTTCATGATGTGTGAATTTATCTCACAGATTTAAAACTTTCATTTCATGGAGCAGTTTGTTAACACCATTTTCATGTAATCTGCAAAGGGTTATCTGGGAGCACATTGAGGCCTATAGTGAAAAGGGAAACATCCTCAATAAAAACTAGAAAGAAGCTTTCTGAGAAACTGCCTTGTGATGTGTGAGTTCGTCTTACAGAGTTATACTATTCTTTTCATTGGGCAGTTTGATAACACTTTTTTCGTGGAATCTGCAATAGGATATTTCGGAGCACATTGAAGCCTATGGTGACAAAGGAAATATCCTCTGAAAAAAAACAAAAGGAAGCTTTCTGTTAAACAGCTTTGTGATGTGTGAATTTGTCTCACAGTTACACCATTCTTTTCTTTGAGAAGTTTGCTAACACTTTTTTCGTTGGATCTGCCATGGGATATTCGGGAGCTCCTTGAAGAATATGGTGAAAAAGGAAATATCCTCAGATAAAAACTAGAAAGAAACTTTCTGAGAAACAGCTTTGTGATGTGTGAATTCATCTTACAGAGATACACTATTGTTTTCATAGATCAGTTTGGTAGCACTGTTTTTCGGCAGTCAGAGAAGGGATATTTTAAATTGCATTGTAGCCTATGGTGACAAAGGAAATATCCTCAGATAAAAACTAGAATGAAGACCTCTGAGAAACTGCTTTGTGATATGTGATTTACCTCACCGAGTTACACCGTTATTTTCATTGAGTAGTTTGATAACACTGTTTTCTTGGAATCTGCAATGGGATATTTCAGAGCACATTGAAGCTTATGGTGACAAAGGAAATATCCTCATGTAAAATCTAGAAAGAAGCGTTCTGAGAAACTGATTTGTGATGTGTTAATTCATTTCACAAAGTTACAAGTTTCTTTTCATGGAAGAGTTTGGTGGCACTATTTATGGGAAATCTCGGAATGGATATTTGGGATCGCATTGAAGTATATGGTGACAAAGGAAACATCCTCAAGTAAAAACTAGAAATAAGCTCTCTGAGAAAGTTCTTTGTGAAGTGTCAATTCCTCTTCACAGAATTACACCTGCCTTTTCATGGAGAAGTTTGCTAACACTGTTTTCGTGGAATCTGCAAAGGGGTATTTGGGAGCACATTGAGGCCTATAGTGAAAAAGGAAATATCCTCAGATAAAAACTAGAAAGAAGCTTTCTGAGAAACTGCTTTGTGATGTGTGAGTTCATCTGACAGATTACACCATTCTTTTCATTGAGCAATTTGATAACACTGTTTTCATGGAATCTGCAATAGGATATTTGGGAGTGCTTTGAAGCTTGTAGTGACAAAGGAAATATCCTCAGATAAAAACCAAAATAAGCTTTCTGTGAAACTGCTTTGTGATGTGTCAATTCATCTCACAGAGTTACAATGTTCTTTTCATTGAGAAGTTTGCTAACACTTTTTTCGTGGAATCTGCAAAGGGATATTTGGTAGTGCATTGAGAAATATGGTGAAAAAGTAAATACCCTCAGATAAAAACTAGAAAGAAGCTTTGTGATGTGTGAATTCATCTCACATATTTACACTGTTCTTTCATTGAGCAGTTTGCTGACATTGTTTTCTTGGATTCTGCAATGGGATATTTCAGAGCCCATTGAAGCTTATGGTGACAGAGCATATATCCTCAGACAAAAATTAGAAATAAGCTTTCTGAGAAAATTCTTTGTGTTTTTTGAATTCATCTCACAGAGTTAACCGATTCTTTTCATAGAGTTGTTTGGTAGCACAGTTTTTGGGTAATCTGAAAATGGATATTTTGGACCGTATTGAAGCCAATGGTGACAAAAGAAATATCCTCAGATAAAAAGTACAAAGAAGTTTTCTGTGAAAGCTCTTTGTGGTGTGTGAATTCATCTCACAGAGTTACAGCTTTCTTTTCCCCGAGAAGTTTGCTAATCCTGTTTTTCTGCAATCAGCAAAGCCCTATTTGGAGCTCATTGAGGCCTATAGTGAAAAAGGAAATATCCTCTAATAATAACTAGAAAGAAGCTTTCTGAGAAACTGCTTTGTGATGTGTTAATTCATCTTACAGAGTTACACCATTCTTTTCATTGAGCAGTTTGATAACACTGTTTTCCTGGAATATGCAATGGGATATTTCGGAGTGCATTGAAGCCTATTTGGCAAAGGAAATACCCTAAGACAAAACTAGAAAGAAGTTTTCTGAGAAACTGCTTTGTGACTGGTTAATTCAGATCTCAGTGTTATATGATAGTTTTCATGGAGCAGTTTGGTAGTACTGGTTTTGGGGTATCTGAGAAGGGATATTATGGATTGCATTGAAGCCTATGGTGACAACGGAAATATTCGCAGACAATAACTAGAAAGAAGCTTTCTGTATAAGTGCTTAGTGATGTGTGAATTCATCTCACAGGATTACATTATTCTTTTCATTGAGTAGTTTAATAACACTATTTTCGTGGAAGCTGCAAAGGGATATTTGAAGTGCATTGAGGCCTACAGTGAAAAATGAAATATCCTCAGATAAAAGCTAGAAAGACTATTGCTGAGAAACTCCTTTGTGATGTCTGAATTCATCTCACAGAGTTAAACTGTTCTTTTCTTTGTACTGTTTGATAACACTGGTTTCATGGAATCTTCAAGGGGATATTTGGGAGTGCATTGAATCCTATGGTAACACAGGATATAAACTCAGATAAACACAAAAGAAGCTTTCTGAGAAACTCCTTTGGAATGTGTGCCTTCATCTAACAGTGTGACATGGTTGCATTCATGGAGCAGTTTGCTAACTCTGATTTTGTGGAATCTGGAATAGGATATTTGGGAGCACATTGAAGCCTATGGTCACAAAGGAAATATTCTTAGATGAAAACAAGAAAGAAGCTTTCTGAGGAAATTCTTTGTGATGAGTGAATTCATCTCAGAGAGGAAAATCTTACTTTTCATGGAGAAATTTGCTAACACTGCCTTCCTGGTATCTGCAAAGTGACAATTTGGAGCACATTGAAGCCTGTGGTTAAAAAGGAAATATCCTCAGATAAAAACTAGAAAGAAGTTTTCTGATAATCTGCTTTGTGATGAGGGAATTCATCCCACAGAGTTACACCATTCTTTTCATTGAGCAGTTTGATAACACTGTTTTCTTTGAATCTGCATTGGCATATTTCAGAGCGGACAGAAGCTTATGGTGACAAAAGAAATATCCTCATATAAAAACTAGGAAGAAGATTTCTGAGAAACCACTTTGTGATATGTTAATTCATCTCATATGTTAATTCATGTGGTAAATGATTCTTTTGATGGATCAGTTTGATAGCACTGCTTTTGGGGAAAATGAGAATTGATATTTTGGATCGCATTGAAGCCATGTTGATACAGTAAATATCCTCAGATAAAAAGTAGAAAGAAGCTTTTTGAGAAACTCCTTTGTGATGTGTGAACTCATCTAACAGAGTTACATGATTATTTTATTGGAACGGTTTACCAACACTGTTTTCATGGACTCTGCAATAGGATATTTGGGAGCACATTGAAAACTATGGTGATAAAGGAAACATCCTGAGATACAAACCAAAAAGAAGCTGTCTGAGAAACTGCTTTGTGATGTGTGAATTCATCTCACAGATTTACTCCTTTCCTTTCATGGAGCCTTTGCTAACACTATTTTCATGGAATCCACAAAGGGATATTCCTGAGTGCATTGAGGCCTATGGTGTAAAAGTATAAATCCTCAGAAAAAAACTAGAAAGAAACTTTCTGAGAAACTACTTTGTGAGGCGTGAATTCATCTCACATAGTTACACTTTTCCTTTCATTGAGCAGTTTCGCAGTACTGTTTTTCGGGAATCTGAGAAGCAATACATTGGATGACATTGAAGTCTATGGTGACAAAGGAATTATACTTACACAAAAACCAAAAAGAAGATTTTTGAGAAACTACTTTGTGATTCCAGATTTCATGTCACAGACTTATACCTTTTTATTCATGGATCCTTTTGCTAACACTTTTTTCGTGGAATCTGCAATGGGGTATTTAGGAGCACTTGAAGGAATATAGTGAAGAAGGAAATATCCTCAGATAAAAACTAGAAAGAAACTTTCTGAGAAACAGTATTTTAGTGTGTGAATTCATCTCACAGAGTTACACCATTGTTTTCATGGAGTAGTTTGGTAGGCCTGTTTTGGAGCATCTGAGAAGGGACATTTTGGAACACATTGAAGCCTATGGTGACAAAGGAAATATCCTCAATAAAAACTAGAAAGAACCTTTCTGAGAAACTGTTTTGTGATATGTGAATTCAATCACAGAGTTACAGGATTCTTTTCTTGGACCAGTTTGCTAACACTGTTTTTGTGGACTCTGCAATAGAATAGTTGGAAGTGCATTGAAGCCTATGGTGACAACGGAAAGATCTTCAGACAAAAACTAAAAAGAAGCTTTCTGAGAAACCAGTTTGTGATGTGTGAATTAATCTCACAGATTTACACCTTTCTTTTCATGGAGCAGTATGCTAACACTATTTTCGTTTAATCTGCAAAGGGATATTCATGAGCAATTGAGGCCAACGATGAAAAAATAAATATCCTCAGATAAAAATTAGACAGAGTCTTTCTGAGAAACTGCATTGCAATGTGTGAATTCACCTCTCAGAGTTACACTGTTCTTTTCATTGAGCTATTTGCTCCCTCTTTTTCCTTGGAATGTGCAATGGGATATTGAGGAGTGCTTTGAAGTTTAATTTGACAGAGGAAATATCCTCATATAAAAACTAGAAAGAAGCTTTCTGAGAAAGCTATTTGTGATGTGCTATTTCATCTCACAGAGTTACATGATTCTTTTCATGGATCAGTTTGGTAGCACTGTTTATGGCGAATTTGAGAAGGGATATTTTGGATTGCATGGAAGCCTATGGTGACAGAGAAAATATCCTCAGATAAAAAGCAGAAAGAAGCTTTCTGACAAACTTCCTTGTGATTCGTGTATTCCCCTCACAGAGTAACACCTTTCTTTCCATGGAGCAGTTTGCTAACATTGTTTTCATGGAATCTGCAATTGCATATTCCAGAGCACTTTGATACCTACAGTGAAAAATGAACTTTCTTCAGATAAAAACTAGAAAGAAGCTTTCTGAAAAACAGCTTTGTGATGTGTGAATTCACCTTACAGAGTTTTACCATTCTTTTCATTGAGCATTTTGATATCACAGTTTTTGTGTAGTCTGCAATAACATATTTGGGAGTGCATTGAAGCCTATGGTGACAAAGGAAATATCCACAGATAGAAGTCCAAAAAGAAGCTTTCTGTGAAACTGCTTTGTGATGTGTGAACTCATTTCACAGAGTTACACCTTTCTTTTCATTGAGAAGTTTGCTAACACTTTTTTCGATTAATCTGCTATGGAATATTGGGGAGCACATTGATTAATATGGTGAAAAAGGAAATATACTCAGATAAAAACTAGAAAGAAGTCTTTTGAGAAGCACCTTTGTGATATGTGAATTCATCTCACAGAGTTACACCATTATTTTCATGTAACAGTTTGGTAGCACTGTTTTTGGGGAATCTGAGAAGGGATATTTTGGGTCACATTGAAGCCTATGGTGACAAAGGAAACATCCTCAATTAAAAACTAGAAAGAGGATTTCTGAGAAACTACTTCATCATGTGTGAATTCATCTCACAGAATTTAAACTGTGGTTTTCATTTAGCAGTTTGATAACACTGTTTTTGTGGAATCCGCAAAGACATACTTGGGAGCACATTGAGGCATATAGTGAAAAGGGAAAAATCCTCATTTAAAAATGAGAAAGAATTTTTCTGGGAAACTGCTGTGTGATGTGTGAATTCATCTCACAGTGTTACACTGTTGTTTTCATTGAGCAGTTTGATAACAGTTTTCATGGAATCTGCCATATTCTATTTTGGAAGACATTGAATTCTTTGGTGACAAAGGAAATATTGTCAAATAATAACTAGAAATAAGCTTTCTGAGAAACTGCTTTCTGATGTGTGAACATATCTGGCACAGTTACACTGTTATTTTCACCAAGCAGTTTGCTAACACTGTTTTCTTGGAATGTGCAATGGGATATTTCAGAGAACTTTGAAAGTTATGGTGGCAAAGGAAATGTTCTCATGCAAAAACTAGAAATAAGCTTTCTGAGAAATGGCTTTGTGATGTGCTAATTCATCTCACAGAGTTACATGATTCTTTTCATTAGCCATTTAGTAGCACTGCTTTTGGGGAATCTGAGAAGGGATATTTTGGATTGCATAGAAGCCTATGGTTACTTAGGAAATATTCTCAGATAAAAACAAGAAAGAAGCTTTCTGAGAAAGTTCTTTGTGATGTGTGATTTCATCTCATCGAGTTACAACTTTCTTTCCATGGAGGAGTTTCCTGGCACTCTTTCCATGTACTCTGCAATGTGATATTTGTGAGTGCATGCAGGATTTCATCTCACAGAGTTACACCATTCTTTTCATTGAGAAGATGGGTAACTTTTTTTTGTGGAATCTGTGATGGGATATTCTAGTGTGCATTGGGGCCTATGGTGAAAAAGAAATATTCTCAGATAAAAACTAGAAAGAAGCTTTCTGAGAAACAGCTGTGTGATGTGTGAATTTATTCACAGAGTTACACCATTCTTTTCATGGAGTAGTTTGGTAGCACTGTTTTTGGGAAATCTGAGAAGGGACATTTTGGATCACATTGAAACCTATGGTGACAAAGGTAATATCATCTGATAAAAACAAGAAGGAAGTTTTCTGAGAAAGTAATTTGTGATGTGTGAATTCATCTCACAGAGTTACACCTTTCTTTTCATGAAGCAGTTTACAAGCACTGTTTTCATGGAATCTATAAAGTGATGTATGGGATTGCATTGAAGCCTACCCTGTAAAAGGAAATATGCTCAGATAAAAGGAAATATACTCAGATAAAAACTGGAAAGAAGTTTTCTGAGAAACTACTTTGAGATGGGTGAATTCATCTCACAGAAATACACTGGTGTTTTCATTGAGCAGTTGGAAGACACTGTTTTTGTGGAATCTGCAATAGGATATTTGGGAGTGCATTGAAGCCTATGTGACATAGGAAATATCCTCAGACAAAAATCAAAAAAGAAGCATTTTGAGAAATTGCTTTGTGATGTGTGAAATCCTCTCACATATTTACACCTTTCTTTTCTTGGAGCAGTTTGTTAGCACTGATTTCGTGGAATCTACAAAAGGATATTCGAGAATGCATTGAGGCCTATGGTGAAAAAGAAAATATCCTTAGACAAAAACTAGAAAGAAGATTTCTGAGAAACTGCTTTGTGATTTTTGAATTCATCTCACAGAGTTACACGATTCTTTCAATGGACCTGTTTGGTAGCACTGCTTTTGGGGAATGTTAGAAGGGATAATTTGGATCGCATTGAAGTCTATGGTGACAAAGGAAATATCCTCAGATAAAAACTAGGAAGAAGCTTTCTGAGAAACTACTTTGTGATGTGTGAGTTGATCTCACAGAGTTACACATCTCTTTTCATTGAACAGTTTGGTAGCACTGTTTTTGGGGAATCTGCAAAGGGATTTTCAGGAGATCATATATGCCTCTGGTGAAAAAGGAAATATCTTCAGATAAAAACTGGAAAGAAGGTTTTTGAGAAGCTGTTTCATGAGGTGTATATTCATCACATGAAGAGAAGCCATTTTGTTCATTGAACAGTTTGGCATCACTGTTTTTGTGGTGTCTGAGAAGGGATATTTGGGAGCACATTGTGGCTGATTGTTTAAAAGTAAATATGCAAAGATAAAAACTAGAAAGGAGCTTTCTGAGAAATTTCTTTGTGATAGGTGAATTCATCTCCCAGAGGTAAACCATTCTTTTCATTGAGCAGTTTGGTAACCCTGTTTTAGTGGAATCTACAAAGGGATATTCGGAGAACAGAGAAGCCTATGGTGAAAAAGGAAATACCCTCAGATGAAAGCTAGAAAGAAGCTTTCTGAGATACTTTTTAGGGATGGTTGAATTCATCTCACAGAGTTAAATCTTTCCTTTCTTTGAGCAGTTTGATAACACTGCTTTTGTGAAATATGCAAAGGGATATTCGGGAGAGGATAAAGGCCAAGTTTGAAACAGGTAATATCTTCAGGTAAAAACTGGAGAGAAAGTTTCTGATAACTCCTTTGTGATGTGTGCATTCATCTCATAGAGTAAAGCTTTTTGTTGAGAGAGCAGTTTGGCATCATGGTTTTTGTGGTGTATGAGAAGGGATATTTGGGAGTGCATGGAAGTCGATGTAATAGGAAATATCCTGAGATAAAAACTAGAAAGAAGCTGTCTGAGAAATTTCTTTGAGATGGGTGAATTCATCACACAGAGTTACACCTTTGTTTACTTTGAGAAGTTTGGTAGCACTGTTCTTATGGAATCTGCAAAGGGATATTTTGGAGCCCATAGAAGCCTAAGGTGAATAAAGAAAATTTTCCAGGTAAAAACTGGAGAGAAGCTTTTGGATATACTCCTTTGTGATGTTTGCATTCATCTCAATGGGCTAAACGTTTCTGTTGAGGGAGGACTTTGGCATCACTGTTTTTGTGGTGTCTGAGAAGGGACATTTGGGAGCGCATTGAAGCCTATGGTGACAAAGGAAATATCCTCATACAAAAACCAAAAAAGATGCTTTCTGAGAAACTGCTTTATGAAGTGTGAATTCATCTCACAGATATAAACTTTTCTTTCAATGGACCATTTTGCTAACACTATTTTCGTGGAATCTGCAAAGGGATATTTGGAAGCACATTGAGGCAAATGGTGAAAAAGGAAAAATCCTCAGACGATAACTAGAAAGAAGCTTTCTGAGAAACTGCTTTGTGATTTGTGAATTCATCTCACAGAGGTACACGATTCTTTTCATGGAGCAGTTTGGTAGCACTGTTTTTGGGGAATCTGAGAAGGAATATTTTATATCACGTTGAAGCCTAGGGTGACAAAGGAAATATCCTCAGATAAAATCTAGAAAAAAACTTTCTGAGAAACTTCTTTGTGATATGTGAATTCATCTCACAGAGTTACAGCATTCTTTTCATTGAGAAGTTTGCTAACACTTTTTTCATGGAATCTGCAATTGGATATTCCAGAGTGCATTGAGGACTATGGGGAGAAAGGAAATATCCTCAGATAAAAACTAGAAAGAAACTTTCTGAGAGACTGTTTTGTGATGGTTGAATTCATCTCACAGAGATAAATCTTTCTTTTCATTAAGCAGTTTGGTAACACTGTTATTGTGGAATATGCAAAGGGATACTCGGGAACAGATACAGGCTGAGTTTGAAACAGGTAATATCTTCAGGTAAAACCTGGGAAGAAAGTATCTTATAACTCCTTTGTGAAGTGTGCATTCATCTCATAGAGGTAAAGCTTTCTGCTGAAAGAGCAGTTTGGCATCACTATTTTTGTGGTGTCTGAGAAGGGATATTTGGGAGTGTATGATAGATGATGGTGGAAAAGGAAATATCCTGAGATAAAAACTATAAAGAAGATTTCTGGGAAATTTCTTTGTGATGGGTGAATTCACCACACAGATTAAACTTTTGTTTTCTTTGAGCAGTTTGGTAGAACTGTTTTTGTGGAAACTGCAAAGGGATATTTGGGAGCCCATAGAGGCCTAAGGTGAATAAAGTAAATTCTCTAGGTAAAAACTGGAGAGAAGCTTTGGATATACTCCTTTGTGATGTGTGCATTCATCTCAAAGAGTTAAACGTCTCTGTTAGGGAGTACATTGGCATCACTGTTTTTGTGGTATCTGAGAAGGAATATTTGGGAGCGTATGGAAGCTGATGGTGGAAAAGCAAATATCCTGAGATAAAAACTAGAAAGAAGCTGTCTGAGAAATTTCTTTGTGATGGGTGAATTCATCACACAGATTAAACTTTTGTTTTCTTTGAGCAGTTTGGTAGCACTGATTTTATGGAAACTGCTAAGGGAAATTTGGGAACACTTAGAGGCCTAAGGTGAATAAAGAATATTCTCCAGGTAAAAACTGGAGAGAAGCTTTTGGATATACTCCTTTGTGATGTGTGCATTCATCACAAAGAGCTAAACGTTTCTGTTGAGGGAGTACTTTGGCATCACTGTTTTTGTGGTGTCTGAGAAGGGATATTTGGGAGTGCATTGAAGCCTATGGTGACAAAGGAAATATCCTCAGACAAAATACAAAAAGATACTTTCTGAGAAACTGCTTTGGGATGTGTGAATTCACCTCACAGATTTACACCTTTCTTTTCATGGAGCATTATGCTAACACTATTTTCGTGGAATCTGCAAAGGGATATTTGAAGCGCAATGAGGCAAACGGTGAAAAAGGAAATATCCTCAGACAAAAACTAGAAAGAAACTTTCTGAGAAACTGCTTTGTGATTTGTGAATTCATCTCACAGAGTTACACAATTCTTTTCATGGAACAGTTTGGTAGCACTGTTTTTGGGGCATCTGAGAAAGAATATTTTTGATCACGTTGAAGTCAATGGTGACAAAGAAAATATACTCAGATAAAATCTAGAAAGAAAATTTCTGAGAAGCTTCTTTGTGATGTGTGAATTCATCTCACAGAGTTACACTGGTATTCTCATTGAGCTGTTTGATAACACTGTTTTCGTGGAATCTGCAATGGGATATTCCAGAGTGCATTGTGGCCTATGGTGAAAAAGGAAATACCCTCAGAAAAAAGCTAGAAAGATGCTTCTGGGAAACTACTTTTGGATGTGTGAATTCATCTCACAGAGTTACACTGTTATTTTCATTGAGCTGTTTGATAACACTGTTTTCGTGGAATCTGAAATAGGATACTTTGGAGCACATTAAAGCCTATGGTGACAAAAGAAGTATCCTCAGAGCAAAACCAAAGAAAGCTTTCTAAAAACTGCTTTGTGATGTGTGAATTCATCTCACAGTTTTCCACCTTTCTTTTCATGTGGCAGTGTGTTAACCCTGTCTTTGTGGAATCTGCAAAGGGATATTTGGGAGTGCATTGAGGCCTGTAGTGAATAAGGAAATATCCTCAGATAAAACTAGAAAGAAGCTTTCTGAGAAACTTCTTTGCAATGTGTGAATCCACCTTACAGAGTTACATCATTCTTTTCATTGAGCATATTGATAACACCGGTTTCGTGGAATCTGCAGTAGTATATTTGGGAGCACATTGAAGCCAATGGTGAAAATGGAAATATCCTCAGATAAAAATTAGAAAGAAGATTTCCGAGAAAATGCTTTGTGACTTGTGAAGTCATCTCACAGAGTTACATGACACCTTTCATGGAACAATTAGGTAGCACTGTTTTTGGGGAATCTGACAAGGGATATTGTGGATAGCAATGAAGCATATGGTGACAAAGGAAATATCCTGAGTTAAAAACTAGAAAGAAGCTTTCTGAGAAAATACTTTGTGATGTGTGAATTCATCTCATAGAGGTACACCTTTTTTGCATGGAGCAGCTTGATAACACGTTTTTCATAGAATCTGCAGTGTTATATTCAGGAGCACATTGAGGAATATGGTGAAAAAGGAAATATCCTCAGATAAAAACTAGTAAGAAGCTTCCTGAGAAACAGCTTTGTGATATGTGAATTTATTTCACAAAGTTACACCATTCTTTTCATGGAGCAGTATGGTAGCAACACAATATTTGGGAGCACATTGAAGCCTATGGTGACAAAGGAAATATCCTCAGATAAAAACTGGAAAGAAGATTTCTGAGAAATTGCTTTCTGTTATGTGAATTCATCTCACAGAGTTACACTGTTCTTTTCATTGAGCAGTTTGTTAACACTGTTTTCTTGGAATCCACAATGGGATGTTTCAGAGCGCATTGAAGCTTATATTGACAAAGAAAATATCCTCAGAGAATAAATAGAGAGAAGCTTTCTGAGAAACAGCTTTCTGATTTGCGAATTCATCACACTAAGTTACACCTTTCTTTTCATGGAGCAGTTTGATAGCACTGTTTTTTCGGGAATCTGAGAAAGGTTATTTTGGATCGCCTTGAAACCTATGGTGACAAAGGAAATGTCCTCAGGTAAAAACTAGGAAGAAGATTTCTAAGAAAATTCTTTGTGATGTGTGAATTCGTCTCACAGAGTTACACTGTTCTTTTCACTGACCAGTTTGCTAACACTGTTTTCTTGGAATCCACAATGGGATATTTCAGAGCGCATTTTAAGCTTATGGAGACAAAGGACATACCCTCATATATAAACAAGAAAGATGCTTTCTGAGAAACCATTTTGTAATTTGCTAATTCATCTCACAGAGTTACATGGTTCTTTTCATGGATCACTTCGGTAACACTGTTTTTGTGGAATCTGGAAAATGATATTTTGGATCGCATAGAAGCCTATGGTGACAAAGGAGCTATCCTCAGAAAAAAACCAAAAACACTTTCTGAGAAACTACTTTCAGATGTGTGAACTCATCTCACAGAGTTACAGTGTTCTTTTCTTTTTATTTATTTATTTATTATTATTATACTTTAAGCTCTAGGGTACATGTGCATAACATGCAGGTTTGTAACATATGTATACTTGTGCCATGTTGCTGTGCTGCACCCATCAATTCGTCAGCACCAATCAACTCATCATTTACATCAGGTATAACTCCCAATGCATTCTCTCCCCCCTCCCCACTCCCCATGATAGGCCCCAGTGTGTCATGTTCCCCTTCCCGAGTCCAAGTGATCTCATTGTTCAGTTCCCACCTATGAGTGAGAACATGCGGTGTTTGGTTTTCTGTTCTTGTGATGGTTTGCTAGAATGATGGTTTCCAGCTGCATCCATGTCCTACAAAACTCATCCTTTTAATGGCTGCATAGTATTCCATGGTGTATATGTGCCACATTTTTCTTAATCAGTCTGTGTGCTGGGTATGGACATTTGGGTTGATTCAAGTCTTTGCTTCTATTGTGAATAGTGCCACAATAAACATACATGTGCATGTGTCTTTATAGCAGCCTTGATTTATAATCCTTTGGGTATATACCCAGTAATGGGATGGCTGGGTCAAATGGTACATCTAGTTCTAGATCCTTGAGGAGATAGCCATACTGTTTTCGTGGGGGTAGACTAGTTTACAATCCACACCAACAATTAAAGTGTTCCTATTTCTCCACATCCTCTCAGCACCTGTTGTTCCTGACTTTTAATGATGCATGCATTCTAACTGGTGTAATTGGTACCATTGTGGGACTTTGATTTGCATTCTCTGATGGCCAGTGATGATGAGCATTTTTCATGTATCTGTTGGCTGTGAATGTCTTCTTTTTGAAATGTCTGTTCATATCCTTTGCCCACTTTTGATGATGGGGCTGTTTGGTTTTGTAAATTTGTTTGAGTTCTTTGTAGGTTCTGGATATTAGCCCTTTGTCAGATGAGTAGGTGCAAAATTTTCTCCCATTCTCTGTAGGTTTCTATTCACTCTGATGGTAGTTTCTTTTGCTGTGCAGAAACTCTTTGGATTTAATGAGATCCCATTTGTCAATTTTGGCTTTTGCTGCCATTGCTTTTGGTGTTTTTAGACATGAAGTCTTTGCCATTCTCTATGTCCTGGTGTTTTAAGCTAGGTTTTACTCAGGGTTTTTATGGTGTAGGTCTAACATTTAAGGATCTCTAATCCATCTTGAATTATTTTCGTATAAGGAGTAAGGAAAGGATCAGTTTCAGCTTTCTACTTATGGCTAGCCAATTTTCCCAGCACCATTTATTAGAAGAATCCTTTCCCATTTTTGTTTTCTCTCCAGGTTTGTCAAAGTCAGATGGCTGTAGATGTATTGGTATTATTTCTGAGGACTCTGTTTCTGTTGACCTATATCTCTGTTTTGGTCCCAGTACCATGCTGTTTTGGTTACTGTAGCCTTGTAGTATAGTTTGAAGTCAAGTAGTGTGATGCCTCCAGCTTTGTTCTTTTGACTTGGTTAATGTGGAATCTTGTGGACTCTTTTTGGTTCCATATGAACTTTAAACAGTTTTTCCAATTCTGTGAAGAAACTTGTTGGTAGCTTGATAGGGGATGGCATTGGAGTCTATAAAATAGCAACCCAGGCACTATGGCCATTTTGTGATATTGATTCTTCCTATCCATGAGCATGGTATGTTCTTCCATTTGTTTGTGTCCTCTTTTACATTTTCACTGAGCAGTGCCTTGTAGTTCTCCTTGAAGAGGTCTTTTACATCCCTTGTAAGTTGGATTCCTAGGTATTTTATTCTCTTTGAAGCAATTGTGAATGGAAGTTCATTCCTGATTTGGCTCTCTGTTTGTCTATTTAGTGTATACGAATGCTTGTGATTTTTCACATTAATTTTGTATCCTGAGACTTTGCTGAAGTTGCTTATCAAGCAAGAAGTTTGGGCTGAGACAATGGGATTTTTTCTAAATATACAATCATCATCTGCAAAGAGGACATTTGACTTCTTCTTACTAACTAGATACCCTTGATTTCTTTCTCTTGCCTGATTGCCCTGTAAGAACACAACACTGTGATGTTGAATAGGAGTGGTGAGAAGGCATCCTAATCTTATTGTTTTCAAAGGAATTTTCAGTTTTGCCCATTCAGTATGATATTGGCTGTGGGTTTAATCATAAATAGCTCTTATTATTTTGGGAATCGTTCCATCAATACCCAATTTATTGGTACGTTTTTAGCATGAAGGGCTGTTGAATTTTGTCAAAAGCCTTTTCTGCATCTATTGAGATAATCATGTGGTTCTTGACTTTGGTTCTGTTTAAACCAGATTCAGCAGCACATCAAAAAGCATCCACCATAATCAAGTGGGCTTCATCCCTGGGACTGTTGAGGCACCAGTTCAACATTAGCAAATCAATAAACATAATCAGCATATATACAGTGTTCTTTTTTCATTGAGCAGTTTGCTAACACTGTTTTCACGAAATCTGCAATAGGATATTTAGATAACATTGAAGCTTATGGTGACATAGGAAATATCCTCAGATAAAAACCAAAAAGAAGCGTTCTGTGAAACTGCTTTCTGATGCATGATTTCAGCTCACAGAGTTACACTTTTATTTTCATTGAGAATTTTGCTACCATTTTTTTCATGGAATCTGCAATGGGATATTTGGGAGCACAGTGAGGAATATGGTGAAAAAGGAAATATATTCAGATAAAAACTAGATAGAAGATTTCTGAGAAACTGCTTTGTGATGTGTGAATTCATGTCACAGATTTACATGTTTCTTTTACTGGAGCAGTTTGCTAACACTGTTTTCGTCTAATTTGCAAAGGTATACTTGAGAGCACATTGCGGCCTATGGTAAAAAACAAAATAACCTCAAACAAAAATTAGAAAGAAACTTTCTGAGAAACTGCTTTGAGATTTGTGCATTCATCTCACAGGGTTACACCACTCTTTTCATGGAACAGTTTAGTAGCACTGTTTTTGGGGAATCTGAGAAGGGATATTTTGGATCACATTGAAGCCTATTTTGAAAAAGGAAATATCCTCAGATAAAAACTAGAAAGAAGCTTTCTGAGATACTGCTTTGTGATGTGTGTATTCATCTCACAGAGTAGCACAACAGTTTTCTTGGAGAAGTTTGCTGAAACTGTGTTTGTGGAATCAGCAATGGGATATTTGGGAGTGCACTGAAGAATATGATGACAAAGGAAATAATCTCAGACAAAAACCAAAAAGAAGCTTTCTGAGGAACCAATTTGTGATGTGTGAATTAATCTCACAGATTTACACCTTTCTTTTCATGGAGCAGTATGCTAACACTATTTTCGTTTAATCAGCAAAGGGATATTCACGAGTGCATTGAGGCCCATGGTGAAAAAGGAAATATCCTCAGACAAAAACTTGAAAGAAGTTCTCTGAGAAATTGCTTTGTGATGTGAGAATTCATCTCACAGAGTTACACTGTTCTTTTCACTGAGGAGTTTGTTAACACAGTTTTGTTGGAATCTGCAGTGACATATTTTGTAGTGCATTGGAGCTTTCACTTACAAAGGAAATATCCTCATATAAAGACTAGAAAATTCTTTCTGAGAAACTGAGTTGTGGTGGGTTAATTCATCTCACAGAGTTACAAGATTCTATTCATGGATCAGTTTGGTAGCACTGTTTTGGGGTAATCTGAGTCGGGATATTCTCGATTACTTTGAAGCTCATGGTAACAAAGGAAATATACTCATATCAAAACTGAAAGAAGCTTTCTCGGAAACTTATTCATGATGTGTGAATTCATTTCACAGAGTTACACGTTTCTTTTCATGGAACAGTTTGCTAACACTGCTTTCTTAGAATCTCTAAAGGCATATTTGGAGCACGTTCGGTTCTAGGGTGAAAAAGGAAATATCCTCACATAAAAACTAGAAAGAGTCTTTCTGAGAAACTGCTTTGTGTTGTGTGAATTCATCTCACAGAATTACACAGTTCTGTTAATTGAACAGTTTCTGAATCCTGCTTTCAGGGAATCTACAATGGGATATTTCAGAGCACATTGAAACTTATGGTGCAAAAGGAAGTAACCTCAGACAAAAACTAGCAAAAAGCAGAAGCTGCTTTGTGATTTGTGAATTCATCTCACAGAGTTACACGATTCTTTTCATGGAGAAGTTTGCTAAAACTGGTTTCGTGGAACCGTCAAAGGGATATATGGATGTGCATGAGGCCTATGGTTAAAAAAGGAAATATCCTCATATAAACACTAGAAAGAATCTTTCAGGGAAAATGATTTGTGATGCGTGAATTCATCTCACAGTGTTACACTGTTCGCTCTACTGAGCAGTTAGCTAAAACTGTTTTCTCGAACTCTTCAATGTGATATTTTGTAGTGCATTGAAGCTTATGGTGACAAACGAAGTATCTTCATATAAAAACTAGAAAGCTTTCTGAGAAATGGCTTTGTGATGTGTTAATTCATCTCACAGAGTTACACAATGCTTTTCATGGATCAGTTTGGTAGCACTGACTTTGGGGAATCTTAGAAGGGATATTTTGGATCACATGAAGCCTATGGTGACAATGTAAATATCCTGAGATAAAAGCTACACAGAAGGTTTCTGAGAAACTTCACTATGATGTGGTAATTCATCTCACTGTGTTACACCTTTTTTTTAATAGAGAAGTTTGCTCACACATTTTTCATGGAATCTGCAAAGGTTTATTTGGGAGCACATAGAGGCATATGGTGAAAAAGGAAATATCCTCAGATAAAAACTAGAAAGAAGCTTTCTGAAGAACTGCATTGTGATTTGTGAATTTATCTCAAAGAGTTACACTGTTCTTTTCATTTAGCAGTCTGTTAACACAGTTTTCTTGGAATCTGCAATGGGATATTTTGGAGCACATTGAAGTTTATGGTATCAAAGGAAATATCTTCATACAAAAAATAGAAAGAAGCTTTCTGAGAAACTGCTTTGTGATGCGTTAATTCATCTCACAGAGTTACGTGATTCTTTTCATGGATCAGTTTGGTAGTACCGTTTTTGGGGAAACTGAGAAGGGATATTTTGTGTCACATTAAAGCCCTTGGTGCCTAAGGAAATATCCTCAGATAAAAACTACCAAGAAGCTTTCTGAGAAAGTTCCTTTTGAGTGTGTGAATTCATCTTACAGGTTTACATATTTTTTTCATGGAGATGTTTGCTAACACTGTTTTCATGGAATCTGCAAAGGGAAATTTGGGAGTGCATTGAAGTCTATGGTGACAAAGGAAATATCCTCAGATAAAAATTAGAAGGAAACTTTCTGAGAAACTGCATTGTGATGTGTGAATTCATCTGACAGAACTATGCCATTCTTTCATTGAGTCGTTTGATGACACTTTTTCATGGAATCTGTAAAAGGATATTTGGGAGTGCATTAAAGTCTATGGTGACAAAGGAAATGTCCTCAGATGAGAACCGAAAAGAAGCTTTCTGAGAAACTACTTTGTGTCGTATAAATTCATCTCACAGAGTTACACTGTTATTTTCATTGCACAGTTTGCTAACACCGTTTTCTTGGAATCTGCATTGGGTTATTTCGGAGCACATTGAAGCTTAGGGTGACAAAGGAAATATCCTCAGACAAAAATTAAAACAATCTTTCTGAGAAACTGCTTTGCGAATTGTGATTTCATCTCAGAATTTCACGATTATTTTCATGGAGCAGTATGTTAGCACTGTTTTTGAGGAATCTGATGAGGGACATTGTGGATCGCATTGAAGTCTATGGTAACAAAGGAAATATCTTCATATCAATACTAGAAAGAAGCTTTCTGGGAAACCACTTTGAGATGTTTCAATTCATCTCACAGCATAACATGATTCTTTTCATGGATCAGTCTGTTAGCACTGTTTTGGGGAATCTGAGAAAGGATATTTTGTATTGCATTGAAGCCTATGGTGACAAAGGAAATATCCTCAGCCAAAAACTAGAAAGAGGCTTTCTGAGAAAATTGTCTGGAATGTGTGAATTCATCTCACTGAGTTACACCATTCTTTTCATGGTGGAGTTTGCTAACCCTGTTTTCGTGGAATCTGCAAAGGGATATTTGGAAGTGCTTTGAGGCCTACAGTGAGAAATGAAATATTCTCATAGAAAAACCAAAAAGAAACTTTCTGAGAAACTGCTTTGAGATGTGTGAATTTATCTCACAGAACTACATTATTCCATTTGTTATGCAGCTTGATAACACTTTTTTCCTGTAATGTGCAGTAGGATATTTGGGAGTGCTTCGAAGCCTATGGTGACGAAGGAAATAGCCTCAGATAAAAACCGGAAAAATGTTTTCTGAACAACTGCTTTGTGACGTGTGAATTCATCCCTCAGAGTTACACTACTCTTTCATGGAGCCATTTGCTAACACTGGTTTTGTGGAATCTGAAAAGGGATATTTTTGATCGCTTTGAAGGCTATGGTGACAAAGGAAATATCCCCAGATAAAATCCAGAAAGAAGCTTTCTGAGAAACTGCCTTTTAATGTGTGAATTCATCTCACAGTGTTACAAAACTCTTTCATGGAGCCGTTTGCTAGCACTGTTTTTGTGGAGTCTGAGAAGGATATTTTGGACCACTTTGAAGCCTATGGTGACAAAGGAAATATCCTCAGATAAAAATCAGAAAGAAGGTTGCTGAGAATAACTTTGTGATTTTTGAATTCATCTCACAGAATTGCACCACTCTTTCGTGTAGCCATTGGCTAGCACTGTTTTTGTGGAATCTGAGAAGGGATATTTTTGATCGCTTTGAAGCCTATGATAACAAAGGAAATATACTCAGATATAAACCAGAAAGAAGCTTTCTGAGAAACTGCTTTGTGTTGTGTGAATTCATCTCGCAAATTCACAACACTCTTTCATGTAAGAGTTTGGTATCACTGTTTTTCTGGAATCTCAGAAGTGATATCATCGATAGCATTGAATCCCATGGTGAAAAATGAAATATCTTCAGATAAAAACTGGAGAAAAGTCTTCTCAGAAACTGCTTTGTGGAGTCTGAATATATCTCACAGTTATAACACTGCTTTCATTGAGAAGTTTGCTAATACTGTTTTCGCAGAATCTGCAATGAGATATATGTGAGCACACTGAGGCCTGAAACATCCTCAATTAAAAACAAGAAAGAAGCTTTCTGAGAAACTGCTTTGGGATGTGTGAATTCATCTCACAGAGGTACACTGCTCTTTCATGGAACCGTTTGTTAGCACTGTCTTAGTGGAATATGTGAAGGAATATTTTGATCACATTGAAGACTATGGTGACAAAGGAAATATCCTCAGATAAAAACCAGAAAGAAGCTTTCTGAGAAACCGCTATGTGATGTGTGAATTCCACTCACAGAGTTACATCAGTCTTTCATAGAGCCGGTGGCTAGCAATGCTTTTGTGGAATATGAAAAGGGATATTTTGGATCGCTTTGAACCCTATGGTGAAAAGGAAAATATTCTCAGGAAAAACTAGAAAGAAGCATTCTGAAAACCTGCTTTTTGATGTGTGACTGCATCTCACAGAGTTACATCACTCTTTCATGGAGGAGTTTGCTAGCACTGTTTTTGTGGAATCACAGAAGTGATATTTTGGATAGCATAGAATCCTATGGTGAGAAATGAAATATCCTCAGATAAAAACTGAACAGAAGCCTTCTCAGAAACTGCTTTGTGGTGTGTGAATTCATCTCACAGGGGTACAACACTGCTTTCATTGAAGAGTTTGCTAACATTGTTTTTGCAGAATCTGCAGTGAGATATACGGGAGCACACTGAGGCCTGAAATATCCTCAGATAAAAACAAGAAAGAAGCTTTCTGAGAAACTGCTTTGTGATGTGTGAATTCATCTCACAGAGTTACACTACTCTTTCATGGAGCCGTTTGCTACCACTGTTTTTGTGGAATCTGAGAAGGGATATTTTTGATTGCTTTGAAGCCTATGGTGACAAAGGAAATATCCACAGATAAAATTCAGAAAGAAGCTTTCTGAGAAACTGCTTTGTGATGTGTGAATTCATCTCACAGTGTTACACAAATCTTTCATGGAAATGTTTGCTAGAACTGTTTTTGTGGAATCTGAGAAGTGATATTTTGGATCACTTTGAAGCCTATGGTGACAAAGGAAATATTCTCTGGTAAAAATCAGAAAGAAGCTTTCTGAGAAACTGTTTTGTAGTATATGAATTTGTCACACAATGTTACACTGCTCTTTCAAGGAGCAGTGTGGTAGAACTTTATTTGTGGAATCTGAGAAGGGATATTTTGGATCGCTTTGAAGCCTATGGTAACAAAGGAAATATCCTCAGATAAAACTAGAAAAAGCTTTATGAGAAACTGCTTTGTGATAAGTGTATTCATCTCACAGAGATACACCTTTCATTACATTGAGCAGTTTGCTAACACTGTTTTTGTGGAAACTGCCATGGGATATTCCGAGGGCATTGACTCCTATGGTGAAAAATTAAATATCCATAGATATATACTGGAGGGAGGCCTTCTGAGAAACTGCTTTGTGATATGTGAATTCATCTCACAGAACTACACCACTCATTTCCTTGAGAAGTTTCCTAACAATATGGTCGCAGATTCTACAATGGGGTATACAGGAGCACATGGATACCTGAAATATCTTCAGATAAAATCAAGAAAGAAGCTTTCTGAGAAACAGCTTTGTGATGTGTGAATTCATCTCACAGAGTTACACCACTCTTTCCTGGAGCCGTTGGCTAGCACTGTTTTTGTGGAAACTGAGAAGTGATATTTTGGATCACTTTGAAGTGTATGTTGACAAAGGAAATATCCTCCAATATAATCTTGAAGGAAGACTTCTGAGAAACTGCTTTGTGATGTGTAAATTCATCTCACAGTGTTACACTACCGTTTCATGGATCTGTATGCTAGTACTGTTTTTGTGGAATCTGAGAAGGGATATTTTTTATTGCTTTGAAGCCTACTGTGACAAAGGACATATATTCAGATAAAAACCGGAAAGAAGGTTTCTGAGAAACTGCTTTGTGATATGTGAATTGATCTCAAAGTCTTACACAACTCTTTCATGGATCCGTTTGCTAGCACGGTTTTTGTGGAATCTGAGGTGGGATATTTTGGATCGCTTTGCAGCCTATGCTGACAAAGGAAATATCCTCAGACAAAAATCAGAAGCAAGCTTTCTGAGAAATAGCTTTGTGATGTGTGAATTCATCTTACAGAGTTACACCACTCTTTCCTGGAGCCGTTGGCTAGCACTGTTTTTTGGAACCTGAGAAGTGATATTTTGGATAACTTTGAAGCCTATGGTGACAAAGGATGTATCCTCAGATTAAATCCAGAAAGAAGCTCTCTGAGAAACCACTTTGTGATTTCTGAATTCATCTCACAGGTTTACACCACTCTTCCGTTGAGCCATTGACTATCACTGTTTTTGTGGAATCTGAGAAGTGATATCGCCTTGAGGCCCTTGTTTAAAAAGGAAATATCCTCAGATAAAATCCAGATAGAAGCTTTCTGAGAAACTTCTTTTTGATGTGTGAGATCATCTCGCAGTGTTCCACAACTCTTTCATGGAGTCCTTTGCTAGCAGTGTTTTTGTGGAATCTGAGAAGAGATATTTTGGATCACTTTGAAGCCTATGGGGACTTAGAAAATATCCTCTGATAAAAAGTTGAGAGTAGCGTTCTGAGAAACTGCTTTGTGATGTGTGAATTCGTCTTACAGAGTTACACTACTCTTTCATGGATCCGTTGGCCAGCACTGCATTTGTGGACTCTGAAAAGGGATAGCTTGATCACTTTGAAGTCTATAGTGACAAAGGAAATATCCTCAGATAAAAATCAGAAAGAAGCTTTCTAAGAAACAGTTTTGTGATTTGTGAATTCATCTCACAGAGTTACACCACTCTTTTGTGGAGCCGTTGGTAAGCACTGTTTTTGTGGAATCTGAGAAGTGATATTTTTGATCGCTTTGAAGCCTATGGTGACAAAGGAAATATCCTCAGATGAAAACTAGAAGGAAGCTTTCTGAGAAACTGCTTTGTGATGTGTGAATTCATCTCACAGTGTTACACCTTTCTCTTCATGAAGCAGTTTGCTAATACTGTTTTCGTGGAATCTGCAAAGTGATATTTGGGAACGCATTGAAGTCTATGGTGAAAAAGGAAATATCCTCAGAGAAAAACTAGAAAGAAGCTTTCTGAGAAACTGCATTGTGATGTGTGAATGCATCTCACAGGGTTACATTGTTCCTTTCATTGGTCAGGTTGCTCACACTGTTTTCTTGGAATCTGCAATGGGATATTTCTTAGCACAATGAAGCTTATGGTGACAAAGGAAATATCCTCAGATAAAAACTAGGAAGAAGCTTTCTGAGAAACTGCTTCATAATGGGTTAATTCATGTCACAGAATTATGTCGTTCCTTTCATTGAGCAGTCTACTAACACTGTTTTCGTGGAATTTGTGTTAGGATATTTGGGAGCGCATTGAAGCCTATGGGGACAAAGGAAATATCCTCAGACAAAAACCAAAAAGAAGCTTTCTGAGAAACTGCTTTGGATGTGTGAATTCGTCTCACAGAGTTATATGACTCTTGTCATGGATCACTTTACTTGCACTGATTTGGAGAATCTGAGACGAAATATTTTGGAATGCATTGAAACCTATGGTGACAAGGAAATATCCTCACATAAAAGCTGGAAAGAAGCTATCTGAGAAAGTTCTTTTTGATGTGTGAATTCATCTCACAGAGTTACACCTTTCTTTTCATGGAAGAGTTTGCTAACACTGTTTTTGTGGAATCTGCAAAGGGATATTTGGGAGCACTTTGAGGCCTATAGTGGAAAATGAAATATCCTCAGATAGAAACTAGAAAGAAGTTTTCTGAGAAACTTCTTTGTGATGTGTGAATTCATCTCACAGGTTTACACTGTTAGTTTCATACAGCAGTTTGCTAACCCTGTTTTCTTGAAAAATACAACAGGATGTTTGGGAGCTCATTGAACCCTATGGTGACAAAGGAGATATCCTCAGATTAAAACCAGAAAAAAGCTTTCTGAGAAACCGCTTTGTGATGTGGGAATATATCTCACAGAGTTCCAGTGTTCTTTAAATTGAACAGTCTGCTAACACTGTTTTCTTGAAATCTGTAAAGAGATATTTCGCAGTGCATTGAAGCTTATTATGACAATGGAAATATTCTCAGAGAAAAATCAGAAAGAAAGCTTCTGAGAACCTGCTTTCTGACGTGTGAATTTATCTCACAGAATTACACCAGTCTTTCACAAAGGAGTTTGCTAGCACTGTTTTTGTGGAATCTCAGGGGTGATATCTTGGATAGCATAGAATTGTATGGTAAGAAATGAAGTATCCTCAGATAAAAACTGGAGAGAAGCCTCCTCAGAAACTACTTTGTGGTGTATGAATTTATCTCAGAGAGACATTGAGGCCTGAAATCCTGAGATAAAAACCAGAAAGAAACAATCTGAGAAACTGGTTTGTGACATGTGAATTCATCTCACAAATTTACACCACTCTTTCATGGAGGAGTTTGCCAGCACTCTTTCTGAAGAATCAAAGAAGTGATATCTTGGAAAGTACTGAATCCCATGGTGAAAAGTGAAATATCCTCAGATAAAAACTGGAGAGAAGCCTTCTCAGAAACTGCTTTGTGGTGTGTGAATTAATCTCACAGAGGTACAACACCGCTTTCATTGAGAAGTTTGCAACACTCCTTTTGCAAAATCTGCAATGAGATATATAGGAGCTCACTGAGGCCTGAAATTTTCTCACATAAAAGCAGGAAAGACGTTTTCTAAGAAACTGCTTTGTGATCTGTGAATTCATCTAACAGTGTTACACAACTCTTTCCTGGATCCATTTGCTAGCACTGTTTTTGTGGAATCTGAGAAGGAATATTTTTTATCACTTTGAAGCCTATAGTGACAAAGGAAATATCCTCAGATAAAAATCAGAAAGAATCTTTCTGAGAAACTGCTTTGTGATGTGTGAATTCCTCACACAGAATTGAACCACTCCATGGAGCCATTGGCTAGCATTATTTTTGTGGAATACGAGAAGTGATATTTTGGATTGCTTAGAAGCCTATGGCTACAAAGGAAATATTCTCAGGAAACATATAGAAGGAAGCTTTCTGAGAAAGTCCTTTGTGATGCGTGAATTCATCTCACAGAGCTACAACATGCTTTCATGTAGGAGTTTACTAGCACTGTTTTTTGGAATCATAGAAGTGATATTTTGGATAGTTTAGAATCATATGGTGAGAAATGAAATATCCTCAGATAAAAACTGAACAGAAGCCTTCTCAGAAACTGCTCTATGGTGTGTGAATTCATCTCATGGAGTTACACCACTGCTTTCATTGAGAAGTTTGCTAACACTGTTTTCACAGAATCTGCAATGAGATATAGGGGAGCACACTGAGGCCTGAAATATCCTCAGATAAAAACAAGAAAGAAGCTTTCTGGGAAACTGCCTTGTGATATGTGAATTCATCTCACAGAGTTACACTACTCTTTCATGGAGCCATTTGCTAGCACTGTTTTTGTGGAATCTGAGAAGGTATATTTTTGTTTGCTTTGAGGCCTATGTTGACAAAGGATATATCCTCAGATAAAAAACAGAAAGAAGCTTTCTGAGAAAATGCTTTTTTGTTTTATTAATTCATCTCACAGAGATACATCAATCTTTCCTGAATCCGTTGGCTAGCACTGTTTTTGTGGAATCTGAGAACTGATATTTTAGATCGTTTTGAAACCTATGGTGACAAAGGAAGTATCCTCCGATAAAAACTAGAAAGAGGCTTTCTGAGAAACTACTTTGTGACGTGTGAATTCATCTCACAGAGTTACACCACTCTTTCACAGAGGAGTTTGCTGGCACTGTGATATCTTGGTTACCATAGAATCCTATGGTGAGAAATGAAATATCCTCGGGTAAAAAATGGAGGGAAGCCTTCTCAGAAACTGCTTTGTGGTATGTGAGTTCATCTCAGAGAGTCACACCATTGCTTTCATTGAGAGGTTTGCTAACACTGTTTTCACAGAATCTGCAATGAGATATATGGGAGCACATTTTTTTAAAAGAAATATCCTCGGATAAAAGTAAGAAGGAAGCTTTCCAGAAACTACTTTGTGATGTGTGAATTCATCGCACAAAGTTACAGTGCCCTTTCAAGGAGCAGTTTGATATAACTCAATTTGTTCAATCTGAGAAGGGATATTTTGGATTGCTTTGAAGCCTATGGTAACAAAGCAAATATCCTCAGATAAAACTAGAAAAAGCTTTATGAGACAATGCTTTGTGATCAGTGTATTCATCTCACAGAGATGCACCTTTTGTTACATTGAGCAGTTTGCTAACACTGTTTTCACAGAAACTGCCATGGGATATTCTGAGGACATTGACTCCTATGGCAAAAAATTAAATATCCATAGATAAATAATGGAGGGAGGCCTTCTGAGAAACTGCTTTGGGATATGTTCATTCATCTCACAGAGCTATACCACTCTTTTCCTTGAGAAGTTTCCAAACAATATTGTCACGGATTCTGCAATGAGGTATACGGGGGTGCATCGAGGCCTGAAATATCGTCAGATAAATTCAAGAAAGAAGCTTTCTGAAAAACAGCTCTGTGATGTGTGAATTCATTTCACAGAGTTTCACCACCCTTTCCTGGAGCAGTTGGATAGCACTGTTTTTGTGGAATCTGAGAAGTGATATTTTGGATAGCTTTGAAGCCTATGGCAAAAATGGAAATATAAGCAGATAAAAAGCAGAAAGAATCTTTCTGAGAAACTGCTTTGTGATGTGTGAATTCATCACACAGTGTTACACAAATCTTTCATGGAGCGGTTTGTAAGCACTGTTTTTCTGGAATCTGAGAAGGGATATTTTCGATTGCTATGAAGCCTATGGTGACAAAGGAAATATCCTCAGGTAAAAACAAGAAGAAGCTTTCCGAGAAACAACCTTGTAATTTTTGAATTCATCTCACAGAATTACACCACTCTTACGTGGAACCGTTTGCTAGCACTGTTTTTATGGGATCTGAGAAGGGATATTTTTGATTTCTTTGAAGCCTATGGGGACAAAGGAAATATCCTCAGGTAAAAACTAGAAAGAAACTTTGTGAGAAACTGCTTTGTGATGTGTAAATTCACCTACAGGGTTACACCACTGTTTCATGGAAGAGTTTCCTAGCACTGTTTTTGTGGAATCACCGAAGTGGTATTTTAGATACCATAGAATCCTAGGGTGAGAAATGAAATATGCTCAATAAAAACTGGATAGAAACCTTCTCAGAAACTGCTTTGTGGTGTGTGAATTCATCTCACAGATTTACACCATTTATTTCATTGAGAAGTTTACTAACACTGTTTTCCCAGAATCTGCAATGAGATATACAGGAGCGCTTTGACACCCGTGTTTAAAAAGGAAATATCTTCAGATGAAAAGAAGAAAGAAACTTTCTGAGAAACTGTTTTGTGATGTGAGAATTCATCACACAGAATTACACTACTCTTTCATGGGGTACTTTGCTAGCATTGCATTTGTGGAATTTGAGAAGGGAAATACTCTCATATAAAAACTACAGAAAAGTTTTCTGAGGAAACGTTTTCTGATGTGAATTCATTTCACAGAGCTACACTGTTCTTTTCATTGACCAGTTCGACAGCACTCTTCTTGGGGAATCTGCAATGGGCAATTTCGGAGCACAATGAAGCCTTTGGTGACAAAGAAAATATCTTCATATAGAAACTAGAGTAAATATTCCCAAAAACACATAGGAAATATCCTCATATAAAAGCACTTTGTGATGAGTTAATTCATCTCACAGAGTTACATGATTCTATCTATAGAGCAGTTTTGCAGAACTGTTTTTGAGGAATCTGAGAAGGGATATTTTTGATCGCAATGAAGTCTATGATGACAAAGAAAATATCCTCAGGTAAAAACTAGAAAGAAGCGTTCTGAGAGACTGCTTTGTGATGTGTGAATTTATCTCACAGAGTTACACTCAGGTTTTCATTGAGCAGTTTGCTAACACTATTTTCTTGGAATCTGCAATGGGATAGTTCAGATCGCATTGAAGGTCATGGTGACAAAGGAAATATCCTCATATAATAATTAGAAAGAAGCTTTCTGGGAAACTCATTTGTGATGTGTTAATTCATCTCACAGAGTTACAGGGTTCTTTTCACGGATCAGTTGGATAGAACTGTTTTATGGGAAACTGAGAAGCAATATTTTGGATCGCATTGAAGCCTAAGGTGACAAAGGAAATATCCTCAGATAAAAACTAGACAGAAGCTTTCTGAGAAAGTTCTTTGTGATGTGTGAATTCACCTCACAGTGTTACACATTTCTTTTCATGGAGGAGTTTGATAACACTACTTTCATGGAATCTGCAAAGGGATATCTGGGAGTGCAATGAGGTCTATAATGAAAAAGGAAATATCTTCAGGTAAAAAATAGAAAGAATCTTTCTGAGAAGCTGCTCTGTGATGTGTGAATTCATCATACAGAGTTACACCATTCGTTTAATGGAGCAGTTTGATAACACTGTTTTCGTGGATTCTGCAATAGAGTAATTTGGAGAGTATTGAAGCCTATGGTGACGAAGGAAATATCCACAGATGAAAACCAGAAAGAAGCTTTCTGTGAAACAGCTTTGTGATGTGTGAAATCATCTTACAGAGTACACCATTCTTTTCATTGAGAAGTTTGCTGACATGTTTTCCGTGGATTCTGCAATGGGCTACTCCAGAGCACATTGAGGTATATGGCGAAAAAGAAATATCCTCTGTTAAAAACTAGAAAGAAGCTATCTGAGAAACAGTCTCGGATGTGTGAACTAATCTCACAGAGTTACACCTCTCTTTTCATAGAGCAGATTTGTAGCACTCATTTTGGGGAATCTGAGAAGGGATACTTTGAATAACATTGAAGCCTACGGTGACAAAGGAAATATCCTCACATCAAAACTAGAAAGAAACCTTCTGAGAAACTGCTTTGTGATGTGTGAATTCATCTCACAGAGTTACACCTTTATTTTCTTGCAGCAATTTGCTAACACTGATTTCATGGAAACCGCTATAGGATATTTACAAGTGCATCGAAGCCTATGGTGACAAAGTAAATCTCCTCAGACAGAAACCAAAAACAAACTGCAATGGGATATTTTGGAGCGCATTGAAGCTTATGGTGACAAATGAAATATCCTTAGGTAAAAACTAGAAAGAAGCTGTCTGAGTAACTACTTTGTGATTTGTGAATTTAACTCACAGAGCTACATGATTCTTTTCATGGAGCAGTCTATTAGCCCTGTTTTTGGGGAATCAGAGAAGCCATATTTTGGATTGTATTGAAGCCTATGTTGACAAAGGAAATATACTCAGACAAAAGCTGGAAAGAAGCTTTCTCAGAAAGTTCTTTGCGATGTGTGAATTCATCTCACAGAGTTACACCTTTTCATAGAGCCATTTGCTAACACTGTTTTCATCGAATCTGCAAGGGACATCTGGGAATGCATTGAGGCTTATGGTGAAAAGCTAAGTATCTTCAGATAAAAACTAGAAAGAAGCTTTCTGAGAATTTGCTTTGTGTATTGTGAATTCCTCTCAGAGTGTTACACTGTTCTTTTCATTGAGTAGTTTGCTAACACTCTTTTCATGGAATCTGCAAAGAGATATTTGAATGCGCATTGAGGCCTAAAGTGAAAAAATAAATATGCTCAGATGAAAAATGGAAAGAAGCTTTTCTGAGAAACTGTTTTGTGATATGTGAAAACATCTCACAAATGTACACGAGTGTTTTCATGGATCTTTTTGGTAGCACTGTGTTTGTGGAATCTGAGAAAGGATATTTTGGATCGCCTCGAAGCCTATGGTGACAAAGGAAATATCCTCAGATCAAACCTAGAAAGAAGGATTCTGAGAAAGTTCTGCATGATGTGTGAATTAATCTCACAGAGTTAGAGTTTTCTTTTCATGGAACAGTTTGCTAACTCTATTTTCATGGATTCTGCTAAGGGATATATGGGAGCACATTGAGGCATATGGTGAAAAGGGAACTATCCTGAGATAAAAGAAAGGAGCTTTCTGAGCAACTGCTTTTTGATGTGAGAATTCATCTCACGGTGTTACACTGTGAGCAGTTTTCTAACAGTGTTTTATTGGAGTCTTTAATGGGATATTTTGGAGCATATTGAAGCTTATGGTGACATAGCAAATATCCTCATAAAAAAGTAGAAATAAGCATTCTGAGAAACTGATTTGTGATGTGTTAATTCATCTCACAGAGTTACACAATTCTTTTCATGGATCAGTTTGGTAGCACTGCTTTAGGGAAATCTGAGAAGGGATATTTTGTATCACCTTGAAGCCTATAGTGACAAACGAAATATCCTCAGGTGGAAACTAGAAATAAGCTTTCTGAGAAAGTTCTTTGTGATGTGTAAATTCACTTCACAGAGTTACACTGTTGTTTTCATTGAATAGTTTGCTAACACTGTTTTCTTGGAATGTGCAGTGAGAAAATTCGCAAGGCATTGAAGGTTATGGTGACAAAGAAAATATCCTCAGACAAAAAACTAGAAAGAAATCTCTGAGAAATTTCTCTGTGATGCATGAATTCATCTCACAGAGTTACACCTTTCTTTTCATGAAGCAGTTTGCTAACAGAGTTTTCATGGAATCTGCAAAGTTATATTTGGGAGCACATTGAGGCCTAAGGTGAAAAACTAAATATCCTCAGATAAAATTAGAAAGAAGCTTTCTGAGAAACTGCTATGTGATGTGTGAATTCATCTCACAGTGTTACACGGTTCTTTTGCTTGAGCAGTTTGCTAACACTGTTTTCGTGGAATCTGCAAAGAGACATTTTGGACCGCATTGATAACTATAGTGAAAAAGGAAATATCCTCACACAAAAACTAAAACAAGCTTTCTGAGAAACTGCTTTGTGATGTGTGAGTTTATCTCACAGAGTTACACCATTCTTTTCATTGAGCTGTTTGAAAACACTGTTTTCGTGGAATCTGCAAGGGGATATTGCGGAGTACAATGAGGCCTGTGGTGAAAAAGGAAATATCCTCAGATAAAATCAAGAAAGAAGCTTGCTGAGAAACTGATTTTTGATGTGTGAATTCATCTCATAGACTTACACTGTTCTTTTCATTGAACAGTTTGATAACACTATTTTCTTGCGATCTGCAATGGGATATTTCAGCGCACATTGAAGTTTATGGTGACAAATGAAATATCCTCAGACAAAAACTAGAAAGAAACTTTCTGAGTAACTGCTTTGTTATTTGTGAATTCGTTTCAGAGTGTTACAAGATTCTTTTCATGGAGCAGTTTGTTAGCACTGTTTTTGGGGAATCTGAGAAGGGATATTTTGGATAACGTTGAAGCCTATGTTGACAAAGGAAATAACTTCATATAAAAACTAGAAAGAAGCGTTCTGAGAAAGTTCTTCATGATGTGTGAATGTATCTCACAGAGTTACACTGTTCTTTTCCTGAAGCCGTGTATTATCACTGTTTTCAAATAATCTGCAAAGGGATATTTGGGAGTGCATTGAGAAATAGAGTGACAAAGGAAATATCTTCACATAAAAAGTAGAGAGAAGCTTTCTGAGAAACTGCTTTGTGATGTGTGAATTCATCTCACAGAGTTACACTGTTCTTTTCATTGAGTATTTGTTAACACTGTTCTCATGGAATCTGCAATGGTATACTTCGGAGTGCACTGAAACTTATGTTGCCAAAGTAAATAACCTCAGATACAAACTAGAAAGAAGCTTTCTGAGAAACTGCTTTGTGATGGGTGAATTTATCTCACAGAGTTACATTGTTCTCTTCATTGAGCTGTTTGAAAACACTGTTTTCGTGGAATCTGTAAAGAGATATTTGGGAGCAAATTGAGGTCTATGGTGAAAAAGGAAATAACCTCAGAAAAAAAACTAGAAAGAAGCTTTCTGAGAAACTGCTTTTTGATATGTGAATTCATCTCACAGAGTTTCACTGTTCTTTACATTGAGCAGTTTGCTGAAACTGTTTTCTTGGAATCTGCAATGGAATATTTTGTAGCGCATTGAAGATTACAGTGACAAATGAAATATCCTCAGACAAAAACTAGAAAGAAACTTCCTGAGAAACTGCTTTGTGATTTTTGAATTCATCTCACAGAGTTACACGATTCTTTTCCTGGAGCAGTTTGCTAACAATGTGTTCGAGGAATCTGAAATGGGATATTTCAGAGCACATAGAAGCTTATGGTGACAATGGAAATATCCTTAGACAAAAACTAGAAAGAAGCTTTCTGAGAAACTGCTTGGTGATTTGCGAATTCATTTCACAGAGTTACATATTTCTTTTCATTGAGCAGTTTGCTAACAGTGTGTTCATGGAATCTGCAAAGAAATATTTCTGAGCACATTGAAGCTTAAGGTGACAAAGGAAATACCCTCATATAAAGACTAGAGAGAACCTTTCTGAGGAAATGATTTCTCATGTGTTAATTCATCTCACAGAGTTACAAGATTCTTTTCATGGAGCAGTTTGGTAGCACTCTTTTGGGGATTTTTTGATCACATTGAAGCCTATGGTGACATATATCCTCAGATAAAAACTAGAAAGAGGATATTTACTATCCTCAGATAAAAAGTAGAAGGAATCTTTCTGAGAAAGTTCTTTGTGATGTGTGAATTCATCTCACAGGGTTACACCATTCTTTTCATTGACCAGTTTGATATCACTGTTTTCGTGGAATCTGCAACAGGATATTTGGGAGCACATTGTAGCCTATCATGACAGAGAAAATATCCTCAGATAAAAACAAAAAGAAGCTTTCTGTGAAATGCTGTGTGATGTCTGAATTCATCTCACAGAATTATAGTGCTGTTTTCATTCAGCAGTTTGCTAATACTTCTTTCTTGGAATCTGCAATAGGATATTTCAGAGAACATTGTAAATTATGGTGACAAAGAAAATATCATCATAAATGAACTAGAAAGAAGCATTCTGAGAAACAGCTTTGTCATGCGTTAATTCATCTCACAGAGTTACATGATTGGTTTCATGTAACTGTATGGTAGCAATGTTTTTGGAGAATTTGATAAGGGATACTTTCGATCACAATGAAGCCTACGGTAACAAAGGGAATATCCTGAGATAAAAACCAAAAAGAAGCTTTCCGATAGGCTTCTTTGTGATGTGTGAATTCATCTCACAGACATACACCCTGTTTTTTCTTGGAATCTGCAATGTGTTATTTCAGAGTGGATTGAAGCCTAAGGGTGACAAATGAATTATCCTCAGACGAAAGTAAAAAGAAGCTTTCTGAGAAACTGCTTTGTGGTTTTTGAATTCATCTCACAAATTTACATGATACTTTTCATGGAGCAGTTGGGTAACATCCTTTTTGGGGAATCTGGAAAGGGATATTTTGGATCGTGTTCAAGTGTATGGTGACAAAGGAAATATCCTCAGATAAAAACTAGAAAGAAGCTTTCTGAGAAAGTTCTTGTGATGTGTGAATTCATCTCACAGACGTACACCCTTCCATTCATGGAGCCGTTTGCTAAGACTGCTTTTGTGGAGTCTTCAAAGGGATATTTGGGAGCCTATGGAGGCCTATGGTGAAAAACTACATATCCTCAGTTAAAAACTAGAAAACAGCTTTCTGAAAAACTGCTTTGTGTTGTGTGAATTCATCTCACAGAGTTACACTGTTCTTTTCATTGAGCAGTTTGCTAATACTTTTTTCGTGGAATCCGCAAAGGGTTATTTGAGAATGCATTGAGGCCTATAGTGAAAAGGTAAGTACCCTCAGTTAAAAAGTAGAAAGAAGTTTTAGGGGAAACCACATTGTGATGTGTGAATTCATCCACAGAGTTACACTCTTCTTTTCATTGAGCTGTTTGATAACACTGTTTTCATGGAATCTGCATTGGGATATTTGGGAGTGCATTGAAGCTTTTGGTGACATAGAAAATATCCGCAGAAAAAAACCAAAACAAACTTTCTGAGAAACTGCTTTGTGATGTGGGAATTCATCTCACAGTTACACATTTCTTTTCATGGAGCAATCTGCCTACACTGTTTTCATGGAATCTCTAAAGCCATTTATGGGAGCGCATTGAGGCCTATGGTGAAAAAGGAAATATCCTCAGAAAACAACTAGAAAGAAGCTATCTGAGAAACTGCTTTGCCATGTGTGAATTCATCTCACAGTATCACACTGTTCTTTTCATTGAGCAGTTTGCTAACACTGTTTTCCTGGAATTGGCAATGGGATATTTTGGAGTGCACAGAAGCTTATGGTGACAAAGGAAATATTCTCATATAAAAGTAGAAAGATGCTTTCTGAGAAAATGCTTTGGGTTGTGTTAATTCATCTCATGGAGTTACATGATTCTTTTCATTCAGCCATTTGGTTGCACTGTTTTTGGGGAATCTGAGAAGGGATATTTCAGATCACATTGAAGCCTGTGATGACAAAGTAAATATCCTCAGATAAAAACTAGAAAGAAGCTTTCTGAGAAAGTTCTTTGTGATGTGTGAATTCATCTAACACACTTACACCGTCCTTTACATTGACCAGTTTGATAACCCTGTTTTTGTGGAGTCTGCAACAGGATATTTGGGAGTGCATTGAATCCTATGGTGACAAAGGAAATATCCTCAGATAATAAACCAAAAAGAAGCTTTCTGAGAGATTGCTTTGTGATGTCTGAATTGATCTCACAGTGTTACACTGTTCTTTTCATTGAGCAGTTTATTAACACTGTTTTCTTGGAATCTGCAATGGGATATTTCGGAGCACATTGAAGCTTACGGTGACAAAGTAAATATCCTCAGACAAAAATTAGAAAGAAGCTTCCTGGGAAACTGCTTTGTGATGGGTCAATTTATGTCACAGAGTTACATCATTCTTTTCATGGAGCAGTTTGCTAGCACTGTTTTTGTGGAATCTGCAGAGGGATATTTGGGTCAGCATAGAGGACTAACTTGATGAAATAAATTTCCTCAGGTAACCCCTGGACAGAAGCTTTCAGATAAATCACTTTGTGATATGTTTATTGATCTCATAGAGCTAAATGTTTCTTTTGATGTAATACTTTCACATCGCTGTTTTTGTGATATCTCAGAAAGGACATTTGGGAGCACATTGAAGCCTATGGTGGAAAACTAAATATCCTCATATAAAAACTGGAAAGAAGCTTTCTGAGACTGCTTTGTGATGTTTTAATTCATCTCTCTGAGTTACACGATTCTTTTCATGGAGCAGTGTTGTAGCACTGTTTCTGGGGAATCTGACAAGAGATACTTTGGATCACATTGAAGCCTATGGTGACAAAGGAAATATCCTCAGATAAAATCTAAAAAGAAGCTTTCTGAGAAACTGCTTTGTGGTGTGTGAATTCATCTCACAGAGTTACATCCTGCTTTTCGTTCAGCAGTTTGCTAACAATGTTTTCTTGGAATCTGCAATAGGATATTTTGGAGTGCATTGAAACCTATGGTGAAAATGGAAATATCCATTGATAAGAACCAAAAAGAAGCTTTCTGAGAAACTGCTTTGTGATGAGTGAATTCATCTCACAGAGTTACACTGTTCTTTTCATTAATCAGATTGCTAACACTGTTGTCTTGGAATCAGCAATTTGATATTTTGGAGCACATCGAATCTTTGGGTGACCAAGGAAATATCCTCGGACAAAAACCAGGAAGAAGCTTTCTGAGAAACTGCTTTGTGATTTGTGAATTCATCACAGAGTTACATGATTGTTTTCATGGAGTAGTTTGGTAGCACTGTTTTTATGGAATCTGCAAAGGGATATTGGGGAGATTCTAGAGACCTATGTTGAAAAAGGAAATAAGTTCAGATAAAAACTGGAGAGAAGCTTTTCGAGAAACGGTTTTGTGATGTATCTCTTCATCTCATAGAGTTTAACCTTTTTTATTTTCATTGAGAATTTCAGTATCACAGTTTTTGTGGTATCTGAGAAGAGGTATTTGGGAGCACATTGAAGCCTATGGTGGAAAAGGAAATACTCTCAGATTTAAACTATAAAGAAGTTTTCTGAGAAACAGCTTTATGGTGTGTGAATTCAACTCACAGAGTTACACCTTTCTATTCATTGAGCAGTTTGGTGACACTGTTTTTGTGGAATCTGCAAAGGGATATTTGGGAGCACATAGAGTCTAATGGCAAAACAGGAAATATCTTCAGGTAAAAACTGGAGAGAAGCTTTCTGAGAAACTCCTTTGTGATGTGTGCATTCACCTCATAGAGCTAAACGTTTCTGTTGAGGGGGCAGTTTGGCATCACTGTTTTTGTGGTGTCTGAGAAGGGATATTTGGCAGTGCATTTAGGCCTTAGGTGAAAAAGGAAATGTCCTCATATATAAAGTAGAAAGAAGCTTCCTGAGAAACTACTATGTGATGTGTCAGTTTAGCTGACGGAGTTACATCATTCATTTTTATAGAGGAGTTTGTTAGCACTGTTTTTGTGGAATCAGCAGGGGGATATTTTGGAGCATGTGGAAGCCCAAGGTGAAAAAACACTTCAAGTAACAACTGGAGACAAGCTTTGGGAGAAACTCCCTTGTGATGTGTTCATCAGTTTAATAGAGCTAAACCTTTCTGTTGAGGGAGCACTCTGGCATCACTGTTTTTGTGGTGTCCAAGGAGGGATATTTCAGAGCACATTGAAGCCTGTGGTGGAAAAGGAAATATCCTCAGAAAAAATCTGGAAAGAAACTTCCTGAGAAAATACTTTGTGATGGGTGAATTTATCTCACAGAATTAAAACTTTCTTTTCATTGCGCAGTTTGGTAGCACTGTTTTTGTGGAATCTGTAGTGGGATATTTGGGAACGCATAGAGGCCTAATGGGAAAAAGGAAAACTCTTCAGGTAAAACCTGGAGAGAAGCTTTTTGAGAAGTTCCTTTGTGATGTGTTCATTTGTCTCATAGAGTTAAACGTTTCTGTTGAGGGAGCACTTTGGCATCACTGTTTCTGTGGTGTCTGAGAAAGGAAATTTTGGAGCACATTGAAGCTTATGTTGGAAAAGGAAATATCCACATATAAAAACTAGAAAGAAACATACTGAGAAACCTCTTTCTGATGTGTTAATTCATCTCACAGAGTTACACGATTCTTTTCATGGAGCAGTTTGGTAACACTGTTTTTGTTGGATCTGAGAAGGGATATTTTGGATCACATTGAAGCCTATGGTGACAAAGGAAATATCCTCAGATAAAAACAAGAAAGAAGCTTCCTGAGAAAGTTCTTTGTGATATGTGAATTCATCTCACAAAGTTACACCTTTATTTTCATAGTGCAGTTTGCTAACACTGTTTTTGTGGAATCTACAAAGGGATATTTTGGAGTACATTGAAGTGTATTGTGGAAAAAGAAACATTCTCAGATAAAAACTAGAAAGAAGCTTTCTGAGCAACTGCTTTGTGATATGCGAACTCATCTCACAGAGTTACACCTTTCTTTTCATGGAGCAGTTTGTTAGCACTGTCTTTATGGAATCTGCAAAGGGATATATGGTAGTGCATTGAGGCCTATGGTAAAAAAAGGAAATATCCTCAGATAAAAATTAGAAAGAAGCTTTCTGATATATTTATTTGTGATGTATGAATTCAACTCACAGAGGTTCAGTTTTCTTTTCTTGGAGCAGTTTGCTAACCCTATTGTCACAGAATCTGCAAAGGAATATTTGGGAGTGCATTAAAGCCTATGGTGAAAAAGGAAATATTCTCAGATAAAAATCAAAAAGAAACTTTCTGAGAGACTGCTTTGTGATGTGTGAATTGATCTCCCAGAGTTACACTGTTCTTTTCATTGAGCAGTTTACTAACAGTGTTTTCTTCGAATATGCAATGAGATATTTCAGAGTGCATTGAAGCTTAGGATGACAAAGGGAATACCCTCATGTTAAAACTAGAAAGAAGTTTTCTGAGGAAACACTTTGTGATGTGAGAATTCACCTCACAGAGTTACAGAATTCTTTTCACGGAGCTGTTTGGTATCACTGTTTTTGGGGAATCTGAGAATAGATATTTAGGATCACAGTGGAGCCTAGGGAGACAAAGGAAATATTCTCAGTTAAAAACTAGAAGGAAGCTTTCTGAGAAAGTTCTTTGTGATGCGTGAATTGATCTCATAGAGTTATAGCTTTCTTTCATAGAGGAGTTTGCTAACACTCTTTTCATAGAAACTGCAAAGGGATATTTGGGAGTGCCTTGAGGCCTACCTTGAAAAAGGAAGCATCCACAGAGAAAAACTAGAAAGAAGCTTTTTGAGAAACTGGTTCGTGTTGTGTGAATTCATCTAACAGAGTTACACAGTTCTCCTCATAAAGTTGTTTGCTAACACTGTTTTGGTGGAATCTGCAAAGGGATATATGGGAGCGACTTGAGGCCTATGGTGAAAAAGGAAATATCCTCAGATCAAAACTAGAAAGAAGCTTTCTGAGAATCTGCTTTGTAGTGTCTGAATTCATCTCACAGAGTTACATGGTTCTCTTCAATGAAGAATTTGCTAACACTGCTTTCATGGAATCTGCAAAGGGATATTTGGGAGAGCATGAAAGGCTATATTGAAAAAGGAAATATCCTCAGATAAAAACCAAAAAGAAGCTTTCTGAGAAACTGCTTTGTGATGTGCGAATTCATCTCATGGAGTTACACTTTTCTTTTCATTTACCACTTTGCTAATACTCTTCTCTTGAATTCTGCAATGGGATATTGCTGAGCACATTGAATCTTATGATGACAAAGGAAATATCCTCATATAAAAAGTAGAAAGAAGCATATTGAGAAACGGCTTTATGATGTGTTAATTCATCTCACAGAGTTACACAATTCTTTTCATGGATCAGTTTGGTAACACTGTTTTTGGGGAATCTGAGAAGGGATAGTTTTGATCACCATGAAGCCTATGGTGAAAAAAGGAAATATTCTCAGACAAAAACTACAATGTAGTTTTTGAGAAAGGTTTTTGTGATGTGTGAATTCATCTCACAATGTTACACCTTTGTTTTCATGGAGGAGTTTGCTAATACTGTTTTCATGGAATCTGCAAAGGGATATTTGGGAGCACATTGAGGCCTAGGAAATATTCTGAGATAAAAACTAGAAAGAAGCTTTCTGAGAAACAACTTTCTGATGTGTGAATTCATCTCACACAGTTACACCATCCTTTTCACGGAGCAATTTGGTAACACTGTTTTTGGGGAATCTGAGAAGGGATATTTTGGACTCCATTGAAGCCTAAGGTGACAAAGGAAATATCCTCAGATAGAAACTAGAAAGAAGTTTTCTGAGAAAGTTCTTTTTCATGTGTGAAATCATTTCCCAGAGTTACACCTTTGCTTTCTTGGAGCTGTTTCATAACACTCTCAGTGGAATCTGCAATAGGATATTTGGGAGCACATTGAAGCCTAAGGCGACAAAGGAAATATGCTCAGATAGAAACCAAAAATAATTTTTCTGTGAAACTGCTTTGTGATGCATGAATTCATCTCACTGAGTAACACTGTTCTTTTCATTGAGAAGATTGCTAACACTTTTTTCATTTAATCAGCAATGGGATATTCAGGAATGCACTGAGGAATATGGTGAAAAAGGAAATATTCTCAGATAAAAACTAGAAAGAAGCTTTCAGAGAAACTCCTTTGAGATGTGTACATTCATCTCATAGAGCCAAACCTTTCTGTTGAGGGAGCACTTTGGCATCACTGTGCTTGTGGTGACTGAAAATGGATATCTGAGAGTACATTGAAGCCTATGTTGGCAAAGGAAATATCCTAAGACAACAAACAACATGAAGATTTCTGAGATACTGCTTTATGATGTTTGAATTCATCTCACAGATTTACACCTTGTTTTCCATGAAACAGTCTGCTAAAACTATTCTCATGGAATCTGCAAAGGAAGATTCCTAAGTGCATTGACACTAATGGTGAAAAAGGAAATATCTTCAGACAAAAACTAGAAAGAAGCTTTCTGAAAAACTGCTTTGTGATTTGTGAATACATCTCACAGAGTGACATGATTCTTTTCATAGAGCAGTTTGGTAGCACTGTTTTTGGAGAATCTGAAAAGGGATAATTTGGATCTCATTGAAGACTATGGTGACATAGGAAATATCCTCACATAAAATCTAAAAAGAAACTTTCTGAGAAAATTCCTTTCACTTTGCGAATTCATTTCACAGAGTTATGCCATTCTTTTCATTGAGAAGTTTGCTCACACTTTTTTCGTGGAATCTGTGATACGATATTATGGAGCACAAAGAGGCCTATGGTGAAATAGGAAATATTCTCATATAAAAACTACAAAGAAGCTTTCTGAGAAACTGCTTTCTGATGTGTGAATTCATCTCACAGAGTTACACCATTCTTTTCATGGAGCAGTTTGGTAGCACTGTTTTGGGGGAATTTGAGAACGGATATTTTGGATCGCATTGAAGCCTATGGTGACAAAGGAAATATCTTCCGGAAAAAACAAGAAAGAAGCTTTCTGAGAAACTTCTTTGTGATGTGTGAATTCATCTCACAGAGTTCCACCTTTATTTTCATGGAGCAGTTTGCAAACACTGTTTTCATGGAATCTGCAAAGTGATGTACGGGAGCGCATTGAGGCCTATGGTGTGAAAGGAAATATCCTCAGATAAAAACTGGAAAGAAGCTTTCTGAGAAACTAACTTTGGATGGGTGAATTCATCTCACAGAGATACATTCTTCTTTTCTTTGAGCAGTTTGATAACACTGCTTTCATTGAATCTGAATTAGGATATTTTGGAGTGCACTGAAGCCTATCGTGACAAAGTAAATATCCTCAGAGAAAAACCAAAAAGAAGCTTTCTGAGAAACTGCTTTGTGATGTGTGAATTCATCTCACAGATTTACACCTTTCTTTTCATGGAGGAGTTTGCTAACACTGCTTTCCCGGAATCTGCAACAGGATGACCACGAGCCCATTGAGGTATATGATGATAAAGGAAATATCCTCAGACAAAAGCCTGAAAGAAGTTTTATGAGAAACAGCTTTGCGATGTGTGAAATTGTCTCACAGAGTTACACCATTCTTTTCAATGAGAAGCTTGATAACACTGTTTTTGTGAAATCTGCAGTAGGATATTTAGGAGCACCTTGAAGCCCACGGTGACAAAGGAGCTATCCTCAGATAACAGCCAAAAAGAAGCTTTCTCTGAAACGGCTTTGTGATGTGTGAATTCACCTCATGGAGTTACACCATTGTTTTCATTGATAAGTTTGCTAACAATTTTTTCAATTACTCTGCAGTGGGATATTGGAGAACACCTTGAGGAATATGATGAAAACGCTAATATCCTCAGATAAAACTAGAAAGAATGTTTGTGAGAAACAGCATTGTGATATGTGATTTCATCTCACAGAGTTACAACTTTCTTTTCATGGAGCAGTGTGCTAACACTCTTTTTGTGGAATCTGCAAAGGGATATTTGGGAATGCACCTAAGCCTATAGTGAAAAAGGAAATATCCTCAGATAAAAAGTAGAAAAATGAGAAATAAGTGACAAATGCACAAGCTTCAGTAACCGACTCAATCAACTGGAAGAAAGAGTATCAGCGATTGAGGATCAAATTAATGAAATGAAGCGAGAAGAGAAACCCAAAGAAAAAAGAAGAAGAAATGAACAAAGCCTGCAAGAAGTATGGGTTTATGTAAAAAGACCAAATCTACGTCTGATTGGGGTGCCTGAAAGTGAGGGGGAAAATGGAACCAAGTTGGAAAACACTCTTCAGGATATCATCCAGGAGAAGTTCCACAACCTAGCAGAGCAGGCCAACATTCAAATTCAGGAAATACAGAGAACACCACAACGATACTTCTCGAGAAGAGAAACTCCAAGAACACATAATTGCCAGATTCACCAAAGTTGAAATGAAGGAAAAAATCTTAAGGGCAGCCAGAAAGAAAGGTCGGGTTACCCACAAAGGGAAGCCCATCAGACTAACAGCAGATCTCTCGGCAGAAACTCTACAAGCCAGAAGAGAGTGGGGGCGAATATTCAACATTCTTAAAGAAAAGAATTTTAAACCCAGAATTGCATATCCAGCCAAACTAAGTTTCATAAGTGAAGGAGAAATAAAATACTTTACAGATAAGCAACTGCTTAGAGATTTTCTCACCACCAGGCCTGCCTTACAAGAGACACTGAAGGAAGCACTAAACAGGGGAAGGAACAACCGGTACCAACCATTGCAAAAACATGCCAAAATGTAAAGACCATCGAGGCTAGGAGGAAACTGCATCAACTAACGAGCAAAATAACCAGTTAATATCATAGCTGGCAAGTCAAGTTCACACATAACAATGTTAATATTCAAGGTAAATGGACTAAGTGCTCCAATTAAAAAGACACAGACTGGCAAACTGAAAAAGGTAAAGACCCATCAGTCTGCTGTATTCAGGAGACCCATCTCCACACGCAGAGATATACATAGAGCTCAAATAAAGGGATGAGATCTACCAAGCAAATGGAGAACAAAAAGCGGGGTTATATTAAGTCTCAAATAAAACAGACTTTAAACATCAAAGATCAAAAGAGACAAATAAGGCCATTACATAATAGTGAGATCAGTCAACAGCAAGAGCTAACAATCCCTATATATACACACCCAATACAGGAGCACCCAGATTCATAAAGCAGTCATAGAGACTTAAAGAGACTTAGACTCCCATACAATAATAATAGGAGACTTCCATTCCCTGTCAACATTAGGCAGATCCAATAT
>NW_022161203.1:0-67037 GCF_008728515.1 Papio anubis | reverse complement strand
TCAGTACTTGTTGAGTTACGTATTACTATAACTCTGAATGGAATGCAGGTGTCACAAGCGGCTCGAAGTCTTCCGGTGTCTTGGCGAAATCACCGCTCGCACTATAAACCTCAAGCGCCGAGTAACCTTCATGACTAACCCTAGCGATGTTAAAATACTATGTGAAAACAAGGCTTGGCAGCAAGGTTAGATTCATGTGCCCTAGAGACGGATTCGCAGAGGGGTTTCCTTCTGGATTTCATTTTGGGTTTGCCTTTTCAGCATAATATTATTAAGAAGCGTTCCCAAATATCCTTTTCCTCAAGGTTCACAGAACAATTGATTTCAAACACTGAAATCCCGAGAATGATTTGTAGATGAATGCATGCAAAAGCAGTAGCTCAAAACTTCTCTCAGTTTTCATGGGAAGACGTTTCTTTTTCTCACCAGAAGCCTCAGGGCCTCTTAATATCCTTCACGAAAGGATTCCTCAAGACAGGTTTCCAAACAGACGTAATTTGCTTGAAGCACAGAATCTCTGGAAGCGGACGCACATCAGAGGCAGTTTCTTGGGCTTTCCTTCTGGGTTTATTTCCAGGATGTCCTTCCTTTAAGCCATGAGTATTCAATACACTGCTGGGTTAATAAACTTCCAGTTTGCAGGACGTGTTGAATCACTTATGAGAAAATTATAACCACAGGTGGATACGCATCACAGCAGTTTCTCTGAAGCTTCTCTCCAGTTTTATCAAAATATCTCCTATTTCTCTACAGGCCTAAATGTGCTCCCAAATGTCTCTTAGCGAGATCCGTCCATGATGCCGTTTCAAAGGTAGAAGAGAAGGTTTATCTATCTGATATGAATGAAATATCTGCCGCTGCATTGCCCGGTTTTTATGCACTGAGGTTGCTTTTCACCATAGCCGTCCATGGCCTTCCCTGAAGTAGCGTTTTTCCAAACGGATTCCACTGATCCTCTATATATGAGAGATAAGTAAAACTCATGGGTGAATGCAAGTCCACCAAAAGCAGCCCTGAAACCTTTTCTCCACAGATATTTCCATTTCAGCGCAATCCTCAAAAGCCTCATATATCCCTTAGCTGACTACCGCAAACTTTGTCAGAATACTGCTCAGAAGCGAATTTTGGCTTCTTCGAATTGAACTACGTGACCCTAGAACAGTTCCACAGAATGTTTCTTCTGGTTTTCAGAGTGTTACTTTCATATTCTTTTTTTTTTTTTAACTCTTTATGGATATAATTATTTTCATTATTGTGTGTACTATTACATGAATATATCCATATCATCATCTCCTGTTGCTGCTGGACATTCAGGCTGTTTCAGTTCTGACTTATTTCAAAAGTTGCTATGAACATTTCACCACATATATTTTGTAGATGTGTGTTTTTCATTTTATCCTGCAAACTTTTTGTTTGTTGTTGAAATGCAGTTCTGGGGTACAGGGTGCATATGCGGGTTTGTTATCACATTATGCTTGGCTACATCGTGCTGCATCCCGTCGTCAACACCATCAGCTTTCATTTACATCCGTTATAACTCCCAAAACAATCCACTCCCCTCTCCCTCCCGGTCCTAGTTTGTGATGTTCCTTCCAGTCAGTCTCATTGTTGAGTTCCCACCTATAATTGAGGGCATAAATTGTTTTGCGGTTTTACTGTTCTTGGCGGGCAGAGGACACTAAGAATGGTGGTTTCCAGCTGCATCATTCCATGTCCCTAAAGGGCACAAACTCATCCTTTTAATGGCTATAGTATTCCGCAGGTGTATATATGCCCACATTTCTTAATCAAGTCATCACTGGATATTAGGACATTTGGTTGCATTCCGGGTCGCTATTATGGGCAGTGCAATGGCAAACGCCGTGTGCATGTCTTCCATGAAGCATAGTTTATAATCAACGTTATATACCCAGTAATGGGATGGCTGGAGTCATATGGTACATCTGGTTCTAGATCCTTGAGGAATCGCCTGCATATACTGTTGTCCGTAAGGAGTTGAACCTGTTTACAATCACCAGCAGTGTAAAGTGTTCTATTTCTCCACATCCCCTCTCCATCACCTGTTGTTCTGACTTCTTAATGATTGCCATTCTAACTGGTGTCAGATGGTATTTCTTGGTGGTTTTGGTTACATTTCTGGGCTGGTAAGCAGTGATGATAGCATTTTTCATGTATCTGTTAGCTGCTTGATGTCTTCTTTTGAGGAAATGTCTGTTCATATGCTTGCCCTTTTTGATGCAGGTTGTTTTGTTTTCTTGTAACCAAACAATTTGTTTTGAGTTCTTTGTAGGTTCTGGATATTTCAAAGCCTTTATCAGATAGGTAGATTTAAGAATTTTCTTTCTCCATTGTGTAGGTTGCCGCAGTCACTCTGATGGTAGTTTCTTTTGTATTACCGAAGGCTCTTTGGTTTTAATTGGTCCCATTTGTCCAGTTTGAAGCTTTTTGCTGCCGTTGTTTTTATGTTTTAGACATAGAAGTCCTTGCCATACTGAATGCACTTCTGGGTTTTCTTCTAAGAGGTTTTGTAATTATTAGGTCAACATTTCAGTCTTCTAATCCATCTTAAGATTAATTTTCATATAAGAAGCAGGAAAGGATCCAGTTTCAACTTTCTACTTAGCAAAACAACCATTTCCCAACTTCATTTTATTAGGGATGTTCCCATTTCATGTTTCCTCTAGGGTTTATCCCGAGGAATCAGATGGCTATGATGTAGCCAGGTATGATTTCAGGGGCTCTGTTCTGTTCCAGGTAGTCACTCATGGTACCATGGGTTGCGCCGCCAGACTTGGCGTACATACCGTTTGGATCAGGTGGCGGCAATGATGCCTCCAGCTGGTGCTGACAGGATTATCTTCAGCATTGAGATGCGCAGTTCCATACTTACTCTGGACTTCAGGATTTTTTCCAGTTGCTGAAGAAAGTCGTAGCAATAGGATGGCGTGGAATCTCCGGAAATCCGCCGGCATTTAAAGGGTTTGAAACGCTTTACCCATGCGGGCGGCAGAGTATATTTCTTCCATTTGTTTGTATTATTTCCACTTTCGAGCGGTGGCTTGTGGATTCTCGCCGAAGGGTCCTTCCCTTCCCGCCCATAGTTCCGTTCGTTTTATTTAAATTTTGAGCAATTTGTAGATGGAAGTTCGTTCATGGTTTGACTCTTTGTTTGCATGCCTATTACTGGTGTATAAGAATGGCGGTTTTTCCGTTGCCATCCTGAGACTTTGCTGGAGATTTACTTATCTTCAAGCAAAGATTTTGGAACATGACAATGGGTTTCCTAAATACAATCCATCATCTGCGAGGACAGATTGACTTCTTCTTTTCAAGTAGATACCCTTGGTTTTCTCGCACAGTTAAGCTGGCCAAGAACTTCAATACCTATGACATTGAATAGAATTGAGAGGGCATCGCCTATCTTGCATAACCAGTTTTCAAAGGGAATTTTCAGTTTACATTCAGTATGATGTGGCTGTGGGTTTGTCATAATAGCTCTTTCCTGACGTGGATAATCATGGCGGTTAGCGTAACGGTTCTGTTATATGCTTTCGTTATGTTTACGGTAGTTTGCTTATATTGAACCAATTGCTTACATCCAAAGGGATGAAGCCCTTGATCATAGTGGATAAGCTTTTTGATGTGCTGGATCGGTTTGCCAGTATTTTGTGAGGATTTTTGCATCGATGTTCATGGGATATTCGTCTAAAATTCTCTTTTTAATCTCCGCCAGGCTTCGGTATCAGGATGATGTTAATCATAAAATAGGTTAGGGAGGATTCCGTCTTTTTTTTCTATTGATGGGAATAGAACAGAAGGAATGGAGTACCAGCTCCTCCTTGTACCTCTGGTAGGGAGATTCAACTGTAGTTCATTAGTCCTGGACTTTTTCATTGGTAGGCTATTAAATGTGCATAATTTAGAGCACGATATTGGTCTATTCAGGATTCAAACTTTTTATTCCCTGGATTTAGTCTTGGAGGTATATAGAGGTATCCAAGGACTATCGGCTTTCTTCGTTTTAAGTTTGGCTACATGATGTTTATAAATATTCTGATGTGAATTTATGTATTCTAGAGAGTCAGTGGTGATATCACATCATTTATTGCTTAAAGTCTGTGGTCTTCTACATCACTAATGATCTTACTATGAGTCTAATTTATTGATCTTTTAAAAAGCTCCATCCCATAAGGTTATTTGGTTTTGGAGATTTTTGGCCATCTCTCCATTTCTGGGGGTTGTGCTCCACAGGTCTTGGTGGCTGCTGTTGCTTCAGCCTCTGGTGTTTTAGATTTGGTGGCAGGAGAAAAGTGCTCAATTTTATGATCTTTCCGGCTTTCTCTTGTGGGCATTCAGTGCTGCTATAAATTTCCCTCTACCTGCTTTAAAATGTGTCCCAAAATTCCTGGTATATTTGTATCTTTGATGACCTCGTGGAACCAAGAGACATCTTTATTTCTGGCTTCCCTGTTCATTTATGCTCGATGATCATTTCAGGGAGCAGGTTCTTCAGTTTCCATGAATTTTATGTGATTTTTGATTGAGTTTCTTAGTCTGGGTTCCCTGGATTTGAACAGGCCTGGGGAATGGTTGTGCCTGGAATTATGTTCTTACATTTTTGAGGGTGCTTTGGGTGGCATGATTCAGACTGCAATAAGTGGATGTGGTGTGGGAATTTACAGAAACATTTGTTTCTGGAGTGGAAGTTCTATAGATGTCTCTGTATTAGAGTCTGCAGAGATGGATTCAATTCCTGGATGTTACTTGTTAACTTTCTGTCTCGTTATCACAATATGTTGACAGTGGAGTGTTGAAGTCTCAGTATTATTGTAGATTGTCGTCTGCGTCTGGGGCATGAATCTGCTTCTGTATTTGGGTGCATATGTATTTAGGAAGTTAAGCTCTTCTGTTAGATTGATCCATACTACCATTATGTAATGGCCTTCTTTGCTCTCTTTGATCTTTGATGGTTCGTCCCTGACATCAGAGACTAATTATTACAACCTGCTTTTTTTGAGTTCTCCATTTGCTTTGTAGATCTTCCTCCATCCCACATATTTTGAGCCTATGTGCATCTCTATAGGTCTGGAATCAATAGAAGACGTTGATCATAAACTCTTTATCCATTTTACCGCGGTCTGCTTCTTATGGCGGTGATTGGGGCATTTAGTCCATTTTGAAGGTTAATATGGATTTATGTATATGAACAGTCCTGCCATTATGATATTAACTGGATTTATTTGCTCGATTAGTTGATGCGTTTTTTCTTCCCTAGCCTCGATAGTCTTTACATTTTGGCATGTTTTTGCAATGGCTAATTTGGGGTTGCATTTCCTTTTCCATGTTTTAGGTGCTTCCTTCAGGGTCTCTTTTAAAAGGTAGGCCCGCAATTTGATGACGGAAATCTCTAAAGCATTTGCTTATCTGTAAAAGGATTTTATTTCTCCTTCACTTATGAAACTTTAGTTTAAAACACAGATCGCAAATTCTGGGTTTAAATTCCAGCATTGAATATTGGCCCCCACTCTCTTCTGGCTTGGAGTTTCTGCCGAGAGATCTGCGCTGTTAGTCTGTTGGGCTTCCTTGGGTAACCCGACCTTTCTTTCTGGCCTTATGGGTTTTCCTTCATTTTCTTTGGTGAATCTGTCAGGTGTATCTTGGGGCTGCTCTTCTCAGGAATTATCTTTGTGGCATTCTCTGTATTTCCTGAATTTGAATGTTGGCCTGCCCTACTGGTTGGGAAGTTCTCCTGGATAGGACTATCCTGAAGTGTTTTTCCAGCTTGGTTTATTTTCCCCCTCCTTTCAAGCACTTGCCCCAATCAGTGTAGATTTGGTCTTTTTACATAATCCCATACTTCTTGCAGGCTCTGTTATTTCTTTTCTTCTTATACTTTTGTTCTTTGGTTTCTCTTCCTTCATTTCATTGGTTGATCCTCAATGCAGCTGATGCTCTTTCTTCCAGTTGATTAAGATTCCGGTTACTGGAAGCTTGTGCATTTAATCCGCGATATTTCGTCATGGTTTTCATCCCTGTCATTTTCGTTTATGACCTTCTCTGCATTAGTTACTCTATGCTATCAGTTCTTCCACTCTTTTTTTTCAAAGTTACTTTAGTTTCTTTTGCTTTGGTGCATAATTTCCTCAACTGGCTCTGAGAGTTTGATGGATTCAGACCTTCTTCCTCTCATCTCATCAAAGTCATTCTCCATCCAGCTTTGATCCGTTGCTGTTGATGAGCTGCTTTCCTTTGCAGGGAGATGCACTCTTATTTTTGAATTTCCAAGCTTTTCTGCTTGCTTTTTTCCCACAGCGGTTTTTATCTGCCTCTGGGTCTTTGGTAGTGGTGATGTACTGATGGGGTTTTCCGGGTATGCGATGTCCTTCCTGTTTTGATATGGATTTTCCTTTTTAACAGTCAAGACCCTCAGCTGTAGGTCAGTGGGACTGCTTGAAGATTCACTCAGACCCTGTTTGCCTTGCCTGGGTATCCAGCAGCAGAGTCTGCAGAAGATAAATTGCTGTGAACAGCAGTGTACCTGTATCTGATTCTTACTTTGGAAGCTTCCTCTCTGGGGTGCTCCTAAGCCCCTGTGTGGTGTAGGGTGTCAGACTGCCCTGTGGGATGTATCTCCCAGTTAAGAGGCTACTCAGGGGTCAGGACCCACTTGAGCCAGGCAGTCTGTCCCTTCTCAGATCTCAACCTCCGTATTTGCAGTCCACACTGCTCTCTTTAAGGCTGTCAGAGAGAGAGTGTCGTTCCCCACAGAATCTGCAGAGGTTTCTTTGCTGCTTTGTTATTTATTTGTTTAGCTGTGCCCTGTCCCAGAGGTGGAGTCTACAGGACAGGCCACCTTGAGCTGTAAGCTCCCGCAGTTTGACTGTTTGTTTTCTCTGCCCACAAGACTCAGCAATGGCAGGCACCCCCCAGCCCTCGCTGCTGCCCAGGTTAGATCACAGACTGCTGTGCCTGCTTATTGATAGAGACTCCCGGGTGTGGGACCCTCCCGGCCAGGTGTGGGATATAATCTCCTGGGTGGTAAGCAGCATTTGCTGGCCTTAGTGGGGCTGGGAGTTACCCGATTTTGCAGGTATTGTGTGTCTCAGTTCCCTGAGCTAGGAAAGGGATTCCTTCTCCCTTGTGCTTTGCTTGGGTGAAGTGATGCCCTCGCCCTGCTTCAGCTCTCGCTGGTCAGGCTGCAGCTGGCTGACCAGCAATGATTCAGGCACTTCCCCAATTGTTAGGGGTGAACAGTACCTCGTTGTCTGAGAGAGTCACGCGGTCTTCTGTAATGTCAGCTGGGAGTTGGGAGACTGGGCTGTTCCTATTTAGCCCATCTTGCTCTGCCCCCAGCATATCCTTAAGAAGCGTTCCCCAAATGTCTCCATCTCTCAGGTTGCCTCTAGAAACAGTGATTTCAAACTGCTCAATCCAAGGAAAAATTTAAATCTATAAAATGCTGAATACCAGACATCACCAAGCAGTTTTGGAAAGCTTCTCTCTAGTTTTATCTAGAGATATCTCCTTTTCCCCACAGACCTAGATGTGCTCCCAAATGTCCCTTGGGCTTATCCGTCCACTTGATGCAGTTTCAAAACTGCATTAATAGAAAGAGTTTATCTATGTGAGATGACTAGACATATCTATCAAAAAGCAGTTTTTCACAGAAAGCTTCTTTACAGTTTTGTAGGGATACCGCCTCACGTAATCTCTCAAATTCCTGTTAGTGTTTTCTCAAACAGGATTGGTGATCCTCTATTCCACAAAAAAAGTGTAAACTGCTGCATGAAAGGTGTAACCGGAATACGCACATCAAAATTAGTTTCTTCTTTTCTGGTTTTATCACAGGATGTTTTTCTCGATTAATCTTGATTGCATTGGTGGGCATAATGGTTTCAGGATGGATTCCAACCATCACAAAAGCAGTTTCACAGAAGTCTTGCTTTCTTCATTTTTTTTTACATTGATATTTTGCTTTTCACCCATATTCCCTCATTGTGCCCTTGGGCCTCAGCGCAGTTTCCCAAGAGCAGTTCTACAGAAACTGAGTTTACTACAAAAGAATCATGTAACTCTATGAGATAAAGTAGCAAAAGCTGTTTCTCAAGCTTTCTAATTTTATATAAAGGATCTTCCTTTGTAAAATAAGCTTCAATGAGCCTTGAAATATCCCTTTCTTGATTCCAAGGAAAGAGTGTTAGCGACATACTCAATAGAAAAGACAATTAGCAACTTTGTGAGATGAATTCACACATCATAAAGCAGATTCTCATATAGTTACTTGCTTACGTGAGGATATTCCTTTGCAAACCAGACCTCCAACTCACTTACAGATGTCCTATCTAGATTCCTTGAAAACAGTGTTTGCAAATGGATCCATAGAATGAAAAGTGTGTCTGTGAGATGAATAGACACATCACAAAGTTTGCGGAAAACTTTCTTCCTAGTTTTTCCTTTGTCATCGCATAGCTTCCAATGAAATCCAAGTATCCTTTTCAGATTCCCCAAATCGAGTGCTACCAAACTGCTCCGCTATGAAAAGTTAACTCTGAGATGAATTCACACATCACCAAAACCGTTTCACAGGAAACCTTCTTTGGTTTGTCTGAGGATAATTCATTATGTCACACAGGCATCAATGCACTCCCAAATATCTTATTAGAAGATTCCACAAAACAGTGTTGTAAACGGCGCAGAAAAAGAAAGTGTAACTCTGTGTGATAGATTCCAGCCACCACAAATCAAATTTCCACAGAAAGTTTCTTATTATGGTTTTATTGTAGGATATTTCCCTTTTCACGCATTATAGGCCTCAAGGCCTCCCAAATATCCCTTTGAAGTTCACGGAAATGAAAACAGTGTTAACAACACTCCCGCCAGAAAGAGATAAAGTGCTCAGGGGATGATTTATCCCTGAAATTCGCTGCTTGTCACCGCAAACCAGTGATCCGGAAATATCCTCAGTCGAACCGGTTCCTGAAATCAGTCATCAAAAGAATTTATAACCACTTTAAGGACAGATTCCGCACATCGCAAAGCAGTTTTCTCAGACAGCTTCTTTCCAGAAGTTTTCTTCAGGGAATATTTTCTTTTTACGGCCTAACACATCCCAAACATCCCTTTGGGTTGTCCAAAAATAGTGTAGAAACTTTAGTCCATGAAAGGAGTGTTATTCTGGATGAATACATACACATCACAAAGTAGTAGTTTCTCAAGCTACTTTCTGGATTTTGTCACAGGGGTGTTTCAGTTCTCAATGCATTCTCGTATATCTACATTTGGGATTCTCTGAAAATAGTGTTAGCTTCTTTCCTAGCAGTTTATGTGAGAGGATGGGCTCAGCTGTCCACTATGTTTCCTGAATGCACTCCCAAATATCCCTTTGCAGTTACCCCAAAACAGTGTTAACACACAGTTCTGTAAGAGAACAGTGTAGCTCTGTGACATGCATTCACATCATAGAACAGCCAGCCCTGGGCATTTCTTTCTAGTTTTTATCTGAGGGTATTTCCGTTGTATCAACATAGGTTTCATCGATCCAAAATATCCCATACAAGATTTATAAAATAATTACCTATAAACCTTATATCCAGAGAAAATCTTGCGTAACCTTCTGAAACGAATTCACAAAATAACAAAACAGTTTCTCCAGCGCTTTACCGTAACATGTGAGGGATATTTCATTTTCACACTTAAACCTCAATGTATCTGAGCCATTGCAAATTCCAAGAAAATATTGATATATGACTTCTCAATAGAAAAAGAACAATTATAACTCTGAGATGGATTCACACCTTCAAAAGTAGTTCCTCAAGCTTCTTTCCTCCTTTTCTATCAGGATCTTTCCTTTTCACCCCTAAGGCTCAATACTTCAGGTATTTTGCACATTCCATAGAAACTGTATTTGCTTAGCTGTATGAAAGAAATGTAACTCTGGGATGAATTCACACATCACAAAGCTGTTTCTCAGAGGAAGCCTCTTTTCTAGTTTTATATCAGGATATTTCCTGTTACCATATTCCTCAAAACCTCCATAATGTCCCGTGACTGCAGCAGATTCCAGGAAAAAAAGTGTTAGCAAACTTCTTATTAAGAAATAACAGTGTAATATCTGTAGGATAAATTCATACATCATAAAAAGCAACAGTTTCACAGAAAGATTCTTTTCAGTTTTTCAGCCTCTGAGGGATATTTCCTTTGTCACCATGGAAGCCTAAATGCGAGATTCAAAATATCCCTTTTCAGATTCCCCAAAAGCAATTACTGCTAGCAAACTGCTCAAAAACAGTTTCTGTGACTCTGTGAGATGGGTACACATCACAAGTTGTTTCTCCAGACAGCGTCTTTCAAATTTTGTCTGAGGATGCCATTTGGTATTTACCACAGACTCCAATGTAAGTCCAGGATATCCCTCTCAGTTCCCAAAACAGTATAAAAATTAATCCATGAAAGGAGCCATTGTAACTCCTGTGAGATGAATTAATATTTCATAAGCAGTTCTCAGAAGCTTCTTTTAGTTTTTATATGAATGTATTCCCATTTTCCACCCATAAGCTTCAGAAATGCAGCTTGGCATCCATTGCAGATTCCTAGATAACAGTGTTGGCAAACTGCTCATTTGAAAACAATGTAACTCTTGTGAAAAGACACACACATCACAAAGAAGTTTCTCAGAAGCTTCTTTCTAGTTTTAATCTGAGGATATTTCCTTTTTCACCATAGACCTCAGTGTGCTCACAAGTATGCCAAGTTGAATTCAAATATCACAAACAGCAGATTGCACGAAAAGAGTGTTACCAAATTGGTCCGGGAAGGAAGGTGTAACTCTGTAAGGATAGATTCACACATCACAAAAGTTTTCCTAAGCTTCGTTCCTAATAGTTTAATGTGAATATTTCCATTGTCACCATAGGCTTCAATGCAATCCCAAATATTCCTTCTCAGATGCCCCAAAAGTAGGGCTCTCAAACTGTTCCATGAAAAGTAAGGTGTAACTTTGTGAGATGAATTCAAAATCCACAAATCCAAGCTTCCTCAGGAAAGCGTCTTTCTACTTTTGTCTGAGGATGTAACACTTTGGCGACCATAAACTTCAATGTGCTCCAAAAGATTCAATGCACTCCTGCAGATTCAAGAAACATTATGAGATGCTCCAATAGAAAGAACAGTGTAACTCTGTGAGGATGGGTCCATTATCACAAAGCAGTTTCAGGAAAAGATTGTTTCTAATAGTTTTTGTATGGGGATATTTCGCTGTCACCATAGGTTCAGTAGATCCCAAATATCCTAGTGCAGAGTTCATGAAAACAGTGTTAGCAAACTTCTCAATGAAAAGAACAGTGTAACTCTGTGAGATAGATTCATCAATAAGCAGTTCCGGGCACCTTCTTTTTGGACAGTTTTTCTTAGGATATTTCGTTTGTCACCATTCTTCAATGCACTCCTAAATATCCGTTTGCGGATCCCTTTGAAACGGTGTAAAATCATATCAATGAAAAGTGCTCAGTAGGATGAATCTGCACACATCACAGGAAGTTTCCAGAAAGCTTCTTTCTGGTTGCCTACTCTGAGGTATTTACTTTTTACCGCAAAGCGCCTCAATGGCTCTCCTATATTCCTTTGCAGATTTCATGAAAACAGTGTTAGCAAACTGCTCCATGAAAAGTAAGGTGTAACACTGTGACCTGAATTCACACATCACAAAGAACTTTCTTAGAAAGTTTCTTTCCTGAGTACTATCTGAGGATATTTCCTTTGTCACCAAAGGCTTCAATGTGATCCATAATATCACTTCTCAGATTCGAAAAAAGAGTGCTACCAAAGGGTTCCATGAATAGTATGGTGTAACTCTGTGAGATAGGTCTCTTACGACAAAGAGTGGGTCCTCAGAAAGATTTTTTTCTAGAGTTTTGCTCATGAGATATTTCCTTGTCACCATATAGCTAATGTCCTTAAAATATCAATTGCAGATTCACACACAAACAGAATTTTGGTAAAGCTCTCCTGAGGATAAAGGTGCGCTCTGTATAGAAAAATTTCACCCATTACAAAGACTTTCTCAGAAGGTTCTTTCACGGATTTCCTCAGGATACTTCCTTTATCACCGTAGGCTTCAATGCAATCAAAATACTTGCTCTCAAACTCCTCAAGAAACAGTGCACAAACTGCTCCACTTAGAAAAGAATGGTGCGCAACTCTGTGAAAGTCCACATATACCAAAGTTGTTTCATAAAAGCTGCTTTCTGGTTTGTGAGGATATTTCCTTTAATCTGCCTCAATGTGCTCCAAAACAGCACATTGAAGATTCCAAGAAAGAAAACAGTGTTAGCAAACTGCTCAATAAACAACAGTACTCTGGAGATGGGTTACCCATCACCAAAGCTGTTTCTCAGAAAGCTTCTTTCTGAGTTTGTGGCAGGGATAGTTCCTCTGTCACCATGAGCCTCAATGCGCTCCAAAATATCCCATTGTGGATTCCAAGGAGCATTGTTAGCAAATGCTCACGAAAGACAGTGCAACTCTGGGGATGAATTCACACATCACAAAAGCAGTTTCTCTCAGAGAAAGCTTCTTTCTAGGTTTATTTGAGGATAATTAGTCTCAGCGCATTCAAAGCGTGCAAAATATCCTTTCTCAGATTACCCCAAAACAGTGCGCAAGCTGATGATCCATGAAAAGAATCCGGTAGCAATATATCCATGAGGGCAAATTAACACACATCACAAAGCGGTTTCTCAGAAAAGATTTCATTCTAGTTTTATATATGAGGATGTGCATTTTATCACCATAGGCTTCAAAAGTGATCCGGTAAAACATCTCAGATTTTCGAAAAACAGTGCTACTATGCACTCCATGAAAGGATGTAAGTGTGTGAGTTTAATTCACGTATCCTGCGAAAGCAGTTTCTCTAAGCTTCTTTCCTAGTTTTGTGGGGATATTTCTTTGTCACCCCTAAGCATCAATGAGCTACAAAATATATCCCATTGCAGATTCAAAGGAAATAGCAATAGCAAACTGCTCAATGAAAGAATAGGTAACTCTGTGATATGAATTCACATCACAGAAGGCGGGTTTCTCAGATGGCTTGTTTTGATTTTTCATCTAGGGGATATTTCCTTTGTCATCATTAAGCCAATAGCATGCTCACAAATTATCCTATTGGAATTCAAGAGAAACAGTGTTAATAGAGCTGTAATGAAAGAGTAGTGCTTTGCTCTGCAGGGACAGATTCCACATCCTGAAGCGGAGTTTCCTCAAAAACTTTCTTTCTAGTTTTGTTGAGGACAGTTTCACCCAGAGGCCTCGTGCACTCCCAAATATCCTTTTTGCAGATTCCACAGCGGAACACAGTGTGGCAGAGCTCCTCCCATGAAAGAAAGGGTCATAAATCCTGTGAAGTTGAATTCAAATATCACAAGAGAACTTTCTCAAGCTCCTAATACAGCTATTATAGAGAGGATATGTATTTCCTTTGCATCACTATAAGCCACAATGTGTGCTCCCAAATATCCCTTTGCAGATTCACACAAAATGAGTGTTATGAACTGCTCCATATGAAAAGAAAAATGCAGCTCTGTGAGATGATTCAAACATGAAAAGACAAAAAGAACTTTCTCAAGCTTCATTATACCACTTTACCTGAGTATCTCCTTTCTCACCAAAGACCAGCATAATCCATAGTATCCCATATAGTTCCCTAGAAATAGTGCTACGAATATCTGCAGCATGAAAAGAATCATATAAATCTGTGGGGTGAATTCACAAATAACAAACAGTTTCTCAGAGAGTATCTTTCTAGTTTTTGTCTGAGAACATTTCCCTTTTCACAATGGTTCCAATTATAATCCAAATATCTCATTACAGATATAACAAAACAAGTTAACAATCCTAACCAGTAGAAAGAGACAATTATAGCCTTGTAGATTGAATTCACATCACAAAATAGTTTCTCAGAAGCTACTTGGTTTTCATATGAGGATATATCCTTTGTAATAAGTATTTCAGTATTCACTCCAAAGTCTTGCATTGCAGATTTCAAAGAAAGCGGTGTTGAACTTGCTCCAATGAAGAGAACAATGTAACTCTATTGAGGACAGATTCACACATCACAAACCTGTTTCTCAGAAAGCTATGCTCTAGTTTTATAAGGTATTTTTTCTTCACCATGTTTCTCCAATGCACTCCCAGATATCATTGCGGATTCCAAGACCAAAGTAGCAAACTTCTCAATGAAGGTGGTGCTGTAACTCTGGCAGGTTGAATTCACACATCTAAAGCAGTTTCACAGAAAGCTTATTTTGGTTTTAATCTGAAGATATTTCCTTATCCAGCATAGACTTCGAGAAGCTTCCTCGATATAATATTTCTGATTCAGAAACAATGTTATCAAACTACTAGATGAAAAGATGGTGTAACTCTGGAATAAATTCACATCACAAAGCAGTTTCTCAAGCTTCTCTCTAGTTTTTATCTGAGGATATTTTCTTTTTTTCTACAGGACTCACTTTCTTGAATATCCTACCACAGATTCCACGAAAAGAGTGTTACCAAACTGCTCAATGAAAATATTAGTGTAACACTGTAAGATGAATTCACACATTACAAAGCAGTTTTTTCAGAAAGTTTCTTTCCACCTAGTTTAATCTTAGGATATTTGCTTTTTGTCACTATAGGCTGTGCCATCCAATCTATCATCTCAGGTCCCCAAAAGAAACAGTTCTACTAAACTTCTCCAGGAAAAGAATGGTACAACGCTGTGAGATGAATTCCCACATCAAACAATTCACTCTCGAGAGTTTTTCAAGACATCTGAGGATATTTTCTCTTTCACCATATTCCTCAATGCACCCCCAAATATCCCATTGCAGATTCCACAGAAAGTGTATAAAGTTCTCAATTAAAAGACGGTGTATCTCTTGTGAATGCGTTCACATCATAAAGATGTTTCTCAGAAAGCTTGTTTCTAGTTTTTATATATTTCCTTTGTTACCATAGGCTTCAATGTATGATCCGATATCTCTTCCTCATGCCAGAAAACACTGCTACCAAGCTCCTCCTTGAAAACAATCATGTAACACTGGGAGATGAATTCACACATCCGCAACTGTTCTTCAGAGTCGCTAACTTTCCCTGAATTTTTAGCGAGAATGTTTACGCGCTGAGCTCACAATGCGCTCCAAAAGCTGCGTTCCATAAACGGTGTGCCACACTGTTGAAGGAAAGTAACGAGTGTAACTCTGGGATTACACGACTACCAGCAGTTTTCTAAAATCTTCTTTCCTGGTTTTATCGGGGTCATTGAGATTTGTTACATTGCTTGGAAGCAGAAGTACAGCGCAGAAATGTACAGCGCCACTCAGGTTGCGCTTGCGAGCTGTTTGCTGCGGCAAACTGATCCGAAAGAGATCGTGCCAACATAGCCAGGATGGATGTAGCCTGGTGCAGTTTCTCCAGAAAACTTCATTGGAAGTTTTATTGAGGATAATATTATTTGTCTTTTTGGAGCTTGATGGTCAAATGTCTGCCGCCAGGTTTCTTTGAAGAACTGGTCACTGCCTGCCATCACTTCCATGAAAAGATCAATAGCTGTAGTTTAACTCATATCACCAAAGTGATTTCTCGTAAAGCATCTTTCTAGTTTTGTCCGGGTTATTTCCTTTATCACTAAAGCATCAGTACATATGAGAATATTAAGAAAAGGGGTTAACCAAACTGCTCGTGGAAAAAGAAGAGTGTAATTCTAATGATATAGTTCTACACACATCAAGGCGGTTTAGTCTTTGTTTTGGGTTTTATCTGGGGATGTTTTAAAATTAACATTTGGCGTACTAACAGATATCCTATTGCGTTCCAAGAAACGTTATTTAGAAAAGCAGCTCAATGAGAGAGAAAGAGCGAGTGTAAATCCATGGATGAATTCCACATCCTGAAGCAGTTTCTTCTTTCTAGTTTTATCTACAAGAGGTAGTTAGTTTCCACAATGGAAGCCCTCAATGCACTCCTAAATATCCTTTTCAGAGTCCACAAAAGCAGATTATTGGAGCTTATCCATGAGAGAAAGGTGCTCAGTAAGGTTGGATTCAAAACTACCGGTTTTATTGGGATTTTAGCAGCGCTTGGAGAAACAATGCCGTCAAAATATCTTCTCGGATTCCCAAAAATAGTGCACAAACCAGTCGCCAGAAGATGCGCAACTCTGTGGATGGATTAACGTCACAAAGCGTAGTTTTCGCAAGAGAAAGCTTCCTTAATAATGGCACAATGTGGGCATGGCAAAAGCGGTTTCCATGCCACTCTGAAATATCCATTACAGATTCCATATGGAAAAGGAGTATTAGCAAAATGCTCAATGAAAGGACAGTGCCAACGCTGGTAGATGAATTCACACTCAGGCCAGGTTTCCTCAAGGGCAGCATTTCCCAGGTTGCATTTGAGGATATTCCTTTTTTTCACCACAGGCATAGCTTGCACTTTAGGGATCTCCGTTTCTGATTACAAAACAGTTTGGCAAACATCTCTGGCTAAGAAAGATGCCAACTCTGTGAGGAGTTCATGCATCACAAGAAGTGTCTCAAGCTTATTTCCTAGCTGTATCTGAGGATATTTGCTTTCTCACATATTAGGCTTCAATGCGATCTCAATTATCCATTTCTCAGGACTTTTAAAACAATTGCTACCAAAGCTGCTCCTGAAAGGAAGGTAAATGCAGAGTGATTTTGGAAATCCTGAGCAGAACTTTCTGAGAGAGTCTTCTTTTTAGTTATTGTCTGAGGGATTCTCAGCCCACCAGTATAAGCTTCAATGCACTCCAAAACCCTCCCATTGCAGATTCAATGAAAATAGTGTTGTCAAACTGCTCAATCAAAAGAACTGTGTAGCCCTGTGAGGATGAATTCCATGCTTTGGCTTTGGTTTCTCAAGCTTGCCCACTGGATTTTATGCGAGGAATTTGACTTGTTAGGTGGGCTACATTGCTCCCAATCTCTCATTGCCAGACATTGCAAGAAACAGTGTTATCAAACTGATCAATGGAACAGAACATTGAGTGTAACTCTATGTAGATGAATTCACATATCACAAATGCAGGTTCTCCTACAAGCTTATTTCCATTTTATCAGGATACTTCCTTTTGTACCCATAAGCCTCAATGCACCTCCCATCCTTGCAGATTCCACTTAGAAAAGAGTGTGTTATGAAACTGCTCCATGAAAACAAAGGTGTGACTCAGTGAGATGAATTCACGAATCACAAAGAAGGGTGTCAGAAATATTCTTTCTAGTTTTTGTCTGAGGATGTTTACTTTACCACCATAAGCTTCAATGTGCTCTAAAATATCATATTGCAGATTCTACGAAAACAGTTTTACCAAACTGTTCAATGAAAAGAAGAGTGTAACTCTGTGAGGAGAATCCACACTTCACAATGCGGTTTTCCAGAAAGCTTCTTTCTAGTCTTTATATGAGAGTATTTTCTTTGTTACCATAAGCTTCCAATCTTGGCGTAGAGTATACATTATGCAGATTCCAGAAAAACAGTGTTAGCAAACTGCTCAATGAAAAGAACAGGGCAGTACTGTGAGATGAATTCACACATTACAAAACAGTTTCTCAGAAAGTTTCTTTCTAGTTTTTATCTGAGGATATTTCCTTTCTCACCATAGGCTTCAATCCACACCCAAATATCCTTTTCCAGATACCACAAAAACAGTTTTCACCAGCTGTGCAATGAAAAGAACAGTGTAATACTGTGATATGAGTTCTCACATAGCAAAGAAATTTTACCAGAAAAGATTCTTACAGGTTTTATCTGAGGATATTTCCTTTGTCACTGTAGTCTTCAATGCAATCAGAAATATCCCTTCTCAGATTCCCCAAAACGAATTGCTACCAATAGCAGTCCATGAAAGGAATCATGCTTACCTGTGAGGATGAATTTCACCTCCACAAAAGGATTTCTCAAGAGAAACTTCTTTCAGTTTTATCTAAGGGATATTTATTTTTCACTAAAAGTCTCCATATGCAAGTATTTGTACAGATTCCACAAAGAGAAACAGTGTTGGCAGACTGACTCCACAGAAACAAAGTGTAACTCTGTAGGATGAATTCACATCCACCAGCAGTTTCTCTGCAACCTTTCTGTCTAGTTTTATCTAGAGTGTTTCCTTTTGTCACCCTTAGGCTGAGAAATGCCATCCATAGGCTTCAATGCCATCCAAAATATCCGCCTCAGATTCCCCAAGACAATTACTGCAAAAATCTATCCATGAAAGAGGAGTGTACCCTGTGAGATGGAATTCCTGAAGTGAAAGCCAGTTTCTCAGAAGGTTTTCTTTCTGGTTTTGTTCTGGGAATAGTTCCTTTGTCTCGATAGGCTTTAATTGCTTCCTCTCAAGTATCCTGTAGATTACACAGAAAACAACGTTACAGAAACAGCTCAATGAAAAAGAATTGTAACTGTGGGATAGATTCACACATCAAAAGAAGTTCTCGAAGCTTCGCTCTAGCGATTTATCTAGAACTTTCATACACTTACCACATAAACTTCAGGAGCACGGTTTTGTTTTGACTTTCAAGAGACAGCATTAGCAAACTGCTCCAGACAGAACAGTGCTTAACTCTGTGAGAGGATGAATTCGCATCCGCGGCACGGTTTCGAAACTGCTTTCGCCAGAGGTGTTTGGCAAAACATTGCTCCTGGATATCGCTGCCGATTCCACCGCCAGTAACAGTGAAGTAGCAAACTGTTCCGCTAAGAAAATTAAAGGTCAAACACTGTGGGATTCACTTCCGGGAACTTTGTCAGAGAAAACTTCTTTCTAGTTTTCATCTTAGAGATATTTCATACTTGTCATCGTGGAAGCTAATGCACTCATTATCTCATTGCACGTTCCGACAGCGAAGTGGCAATCAGGAAAGAACGTTGTAACTCTTGTAGATGGAATTCCACCCATCCACAAAGCAGGTTTACCTCTCCAGAGGCGTCTTTCTAGTTTTATCTGAGACGCTGCTCTTTTCACCATAGGCCTCAGTAATGCTCTAAAATATCCTTGCCGGACTCCCACAAACAGTGTTAGCAACCTGCTCCATAGAAAGAGCTAAACTGTCCGGATTGATTTATCACGAGAAGTTTCTCAGAGCTGCTTTCTAGTTTTATCTGAGGATGTTCCTAGTTTGTCAACATAGGCAGTCAAAATATATCTTCTCAGGTTCCCCATATAGTGCTACCAAACTGATCCATGAAAGAATCGTGTATCTCAGTGAGATGGTGAGACATCAAAGCATTTTTCTCAGAAAGCGTCTTTCTAGTTTTAATGAGGATATTCCTTTGTCACCATAAACTTCAAGAAGGCTCTAAATATTCCATTGCGAAAGTTACAATGAAAGCATGGTTTAGAAACTATCAATGAAAGAAAGATCAATTAACTCTGTAGGATGAATTCAAACATCACATGCAGTTTCTCAGAGCATTCTTTCCTAGTTTTACACTTGAGAGTATTTTGTTTTAGTCACCACAGCTTCATTGTGCTGAAATATCTCATTGCAGATTCCAAGAAACAGTGTTAACAAACTGCTCCATGAAAAGAAAGATTCTTAACTCTGTGAAATGAATTCACACATCAGCAAGAAACTTCTCACAAAACTTCTTTCTATTTTTTGTCTGTGGATATTCAATTTGTCACCATTGGCTTCAATGCTTTACAAATTATGCGACTACTCAGATCCCAAAACAGTGCTAATAATTTAGTCAGGAAGAGGTGGTGTAACTCTCTGATAAGAATTCACCGTCCAAATCAGTTTCTAAGAAACCGGAACATCTGAGGATAATTCCTTTGTCGTATGAAGCCAATGCACTCTTAAAATATCTATTGGATTCAAGAAGTCACTCAAACTGCTCAGTAAGAAAAGACAGTCATAAACTCTTAAGATGAATTCACACATCACAAGGCAGTTCTCAGAGGTTTTAACATCACGGGGAGGCTGTACTTGCATAAGGCCTCAATGCTCTCCCAAACAACCCTTTGCGGATTCCATAAGAGCAAATGTTATGGCTCCATGAAAAGAAATGTGTAACTCTGTGAGATGAATTCACACATCCACAAAGAAGTTTCTCAGAAAATTCTTTCTAATTTTTATCTTTGGATATTTCCTTTGTCACTGTAGACTTCAATGCAATCCAAAATATTCCCTCGAAGATTCCCCAAAAAGAGTGCTACCAAACTTGCCATGAAAAGAATCATGTAACTCTGTACGACGAATTCACAAAGCACAAATCAGTTTCTCAGAAAGCTTCTTTCTAGTTTTTGTCTGAGAATATTTCCTTTTTCACCATAGGCCTCAATTCGCTCACGAATATACGTTTGCAGATTCCACGAAAATGGTGTGAGCAAACTGCTCCATGAAAAGTAAGGTGAAAATCTGTGAGATTAATTCACACATCCCAAAGCAGTTTCTCAGAAAGCTTCTTTTTGGTTTCTATCTGAAGATATTTCCTTTGTCACAGTAGGCTTCAATGAGCTCCCAAGTATACTATCGCAGATTCCTCAAAAACAGTGTTAGCAAACTGCTGCAAGAAAAGAATCATGTAACACTGTGACATGAATTCACACATCACAAAGTGGTTTCTCGGAAAGTTTCTTCCTTGTTTTTATCTGAGGACGTTTCCTTAATCACCATAGACCTCAATGCACTCCCAAATACCCCTTTACAGATTCCATGAAAAGAATGTGATGAAACAGCTCAATGAAAGGGATGGTGTAACTCTGTGAAATGAATTCACAAATAAAAAGTAGTTTCTCAGAAAGCTTCTGTCTAGTTTTTGTCTGAGGATGTTTTCTTTGTCGCCATAAGCTTCAATACTCTCCAAATAATCCCCTTGCAGATTCCAAGAAAACAGTGCTAGCAAACTGATCACTGAAAAGAGCAGTGTAACTTTGTGAGATGAGCTCACACATCACAAAGCAGTTTCTCAGAAGGCTTCTTTGTTTTTTATCTGAGGATGTTCCCTTTGTAACCATAGGCTTCAATGAGCTCATATATGTCCTCTTGCAGATTCCACGAAACCAGTGTTATCAACAGCTCAATGAAAAGAACAGTGTAACTCAGTGAGATGAATTCATACATCACAAAGCAGCTTCTCAGAAAGCTTCATTCTAGTTTTTCTCTGAGGATATTTAGTTTTTCACTATAGCCCTCAATGCGCTTCCAAATATCCCTTTGCAGATTGCAAAAAAACAGTGTTAGTTAACGTCTCCATGTAAAGAAAGGTGCAACTCTGTGAGATGTATTCACACATCACAGAGAACTTTCTCAGAAACCTTTTTTCTAGTGTCTATCTGATGATATTTCCTTTGTCAAAATAGGCTTCAATGCAATCCAAAATATCCCTTCTCAGATTCCCCAAAAACCACACGGATTCATGAAAAGAATCGTGTAACACTGTCAGATGAATGAACACATCACAAAGTGATTTCTCAGAAAGCTTCTTTCTGCTTTTTCTACGAGTATATTTCCTATGACACCATAAGCTTCAATGCGCTCCAAAAAATCCCATTGCTGATTCATAGAAAACAGTGTAGGCAAACTGCTTAATAAAAAGAACAGTGTGACACTCTGGGATGAATTCACACATCACAAAACAGTTTCTCAGACAGCTTCCTTGTAGTTTTTGTCTGAGGATATTTCCTTTGTAACCATAGGCTTCAATGCAATCCTAAATTCCTGTTGGAGATTCCACGAAAACAGTGTTAGTGAAGTGCTCCATGAAAGGAAAGGTGTTATTCTGTTAGATGAATTCACACATCACAAAGCAGTTTCTCATAAAGCTTCTTTCTAGTTTTTATCTGAGGATATTTCCTTTGTCACCATAGGCTTCAATGCTATCTCAAAATATCCCTTCAGATTCCCCAAATAGAGTGTTGCCAAACTGATCCATGAAAAGAACGTAATTCTGTGAGTTGAATTCACACATCACAAAGCAGTTTCTTAGAAAGCTTTCTACGTTTTATGAGGATAATTTGTTTTCACCATAGGCTTCAATGCCATCCAAATATCTCTTCAGATTCCCTAGAAAAGTGCTACCAAACTGCTCCAAGAAAAGAATTCAGAATCTCTAGGAGATTAATTCTCAAACCCCAGCAGGTTGTCAAAAAACTTTTATAGTTTTTGTCTGGGATATTTCCTTTTTCACCATAGTCTTCAACACCCTCACTTAATATCCCTTTGCAGATTCCATGCAAATGGTGTTAGCAATCTGCTAAATGAAAAGAAATGTAAATCTGAGATGAATCCACACATCACAAAGAAGTTTCTCAGAAAGATTCTTCTTGGGTTTTGCTGAGGAAATTTCCTTTCTCACGCTAGCCTTCAATGCACTCCAACATAACCTACTGCAGATTCCACAGAAACAGTGTTAGCAAACTGCTCCAAGGAAAGAATCCTGTAACTATGTGAGATGAATTCACACATCCCAAACAGTTTCTCAGAAAGTTTCTTTTTGGTTTATCAATGAGATTATTTCCTTTATAACCATAGGCTTCAATGCACTCCCAAATATTCTACTGCAGATTCCACGAAAACAGTGGTATAAAACTACTCAATGAAAAGAATGGTGTAACAATGCGAGATGAATTGACACATCACAAAGCAGTTTCTCAGAAAACATGTCTTTGGTTTTTCTGTGAGAATATTTTCTTTGTCACCATAAGCTTCACTGTGATAGACATATCAGAGTGCAAATTCCAAGATAACACTGTAAACAAACTGCTCCATGCAAAGATCATTGTAACACTGTGAGTTGAATTCACACATCATGAAGCAGTTTCTCAGAAGGCTTCCTTCTAGTTTTCATCTGAGGATATTTCTTTTCTCACCGTAGACCTCAATGCACTCCCAAATATCCCTTTGCAGATTGTATGAAAACAGTGTTAGCAAGATGCTCCATGAAAATAGAGGTGTAACTCTGTGAGATGAATTCAGATATCACAAAGAAATTTCTCAGAAAGCTTCTTTCTAGTTTTATCTGAGGATATTTCCTTTGTCACCCTAGCCTTCAAAGAGATCCAAAATATTCCTTCTCAGATAACCTAGGAACAGTGCTACCAAACTGATCCATGAAAAGAATCATGTAACACTGTGAGATGAATTATCATATCACAAAGTGGTTTCTTAGAAAGCTTCTTTCCAGTTTTTCTATGAAGATATTTCCTTTTTCAAACTAAGCTTCAATGCACTCCAAAATAACAGATTGCAGATTCTAAGAAAATAGTGTTAGCAAACTGTTCAATGAAAAGAAAAGTGTAACTCTGTGAGATGAATTCACGTATCAAAAAGGAGTTTCTCAGAAAGAATATTTCTAGTTTCTAACTCAGGATATTTCTTTGTCCCATACTCCTCAATATGCTTCCAAATATACCTTTATAGATTTCCCAAAAACAGTGTTAGAAAACTGCTTCATGAAAGGAAAGGTCTAACTCTGTGAGATGAATTCACACATCAGAAAGAAGTTTCTCAGAAAACTTCTTTCTAGTTTTTCTCTGTGGATATTTTCTTTGTCACCATAGGCTTCAGTGCGCTCCCAAATATCCTATTGCAGATTCCAGGAAAATAGTGTTATCAAACTGCTCAATGAAAATAACAGTGTAACTCTGTGAGATGAATTCACACATCACAAAGTAGTTTCTCAGAAAGCTTCTTTCTGGTTTTTATTTGAGGATAATTCCTTCTTCACCATATTCCTCAATGCACTACAGAATATCCCATTCCCATTTAAATGAAAAACGTTTTAGCCAACTTCTCAATGAAAAGAATGGTGCAACTCTGCGAGATAAATTCACATATCACAAAGCCCTTTCTCAGAAAGTTTCCTTTTGGTTTTTACCTGAGGATATTTCCTTTGTCACCATATTCTTCAAAGCACACCAAAGTATCCTATTACAGATTCCATGAAACCAGTGTTATCACATTGTTAAATGAAAAGAACAGTGTAACTCTGTGAGATGAATTCGCACATCACCATGCAGTTTCTCAGAAAGCTTCTTTCCAGTTTTTATGAGGATATTTCGTTTTTTACTCTAGGCCTCAATGTGCTTCCAAACATCCATTTTCAGATTCCACAAAAACAGTGTTAGCAAACTGCTCTATGAAAAGAAACGTGTAACTCTGTGAGAAGAATTCACATATCACAAAGAAATTTCTCAGAAAGCTTCTTTCTAATTTTTATCTGAGGATATTTCCTTTCTTAACATAGGCTTCAAGGTAATCCAAAATATCCCTTCTCAGATTCCCCCAAAACGGTACTACCAAACTGACCCATGAAAAGAATCATGTAACTCTCTGAGATGAATTAACACATGACAAAGCAGTATCTCAGAAAACTTCTTTCTAGTTTTTGTCTGAGGATATTTCCTTTGTCACTATAAGGTTCAATGTGCTCTGAAATATCCAATTGCAGACAACAAGAAAGCAGTCTTAGCAAACTACTCAAAGAAAAGAAAAGTGTACCTCTGTGAGATTAATTCCCACATCACAAAGCAGTTTCTCAGAAAGCTTCTTTTCGTTTTTTTCTGAGAATATTTCCTTTGTCACCATATGCTTCAATGAGCTCCCTAATATCCTATTGCAGATTCCACGAAAACAGGGTTATCGAACTGCTCAATGAAAAGAATGGTGTAACTCTGTGAGATGAATTCACACATCACAAAGCAGTTTCTCGGAAAGTTTCTTTCTGGTTTTTATCTGAGGATATTTCCTTTTTCACCATAGGCCTCAATGTGTGCCCAAATATCCCTTTGCAGATTCCATGAAACCATTGCTACCAAATTGCTCCATGAAAAGAAATGTGAAACACAGTGAGGTGAATTCAAAAATCACAAAGTAGTTTCTCAGAAACTTCTTTCTAGTTTTTATCTGAGGATAATTTCTTTGTCACCATAGGTTTCAATGTGTTCCAAAATATCCTTTCTCAGATTCCCCAAAAACAGTGCTGTCGAACTGCTCCATGAAAAGAATCATTAACTCTGTGAGATGAATTCAAAAATCACAAAGCAGTTTCTCAGAAAGTTTCTTTCTAGTTTTTATCTGAGGATATTCTCTTTGTCACCATAGACTTCAATGCGATCCAAAATATCCCTTCTCAGATACTCCAAAAACAGTGTTACCAAATTCCTTCATGAACTGAATCATGCAACTCTGTGAAATGAATTACCACATCACAAAGCAGTTTCTCAGAAAGCTTCTCTCTAGTTTGTATATGAGGATATTTCCTTTTTCACCATAGGCCTCAATGCACTACTGATATCCCTTTGCAGATTCCACGAAAACAGGATTAACACAATGCTCCATGAACATAGAGGGGTAACTCTGTGAGATGAATTCACACATCACAAAAGCCTTTCTCAGAGAGCTTCTTTCTAGTTTTTATCTAAGGATAATTTCTTTGTCACCATAGGCTTCAATGCTATCCAAAATATCCCTACCCAGATACCCCAAAAACAGTGCTAAAAAATTGATTCATGAAAACAATAGTGTAACTCTGTGAGATGAATTAACACATCTCAAAGCAGTTTCTCAGAAAGCTTCTTTCTAGTTTTTATATGAATATATTTCCTTTGTCACCATAAGCTTCAGTATGCTTCAAAGTATCCCACTGCAGATTCCTAGAAGACAGTGTAAAAAAACTGCTCAATAAAACCAACAGTGTAACTCTGTGGGATGAATACACTCAACTCAAAGCAGTTTCTCAGAAAGCTTGTCTCTAGTTTTAATCTGAAGATAGTTTCTTTTTCACAATAAGCCTCAGGGCACTCCCAATTATACCTGTGCAGTTTCCACTAAAACAGTGTTAGCAACCTGCTCCATGAAAAAAAGGTGTAACTATGTGATACGAATTCACAAATCACAAAGAAGTTCCTTGAAAGCTTCTTCCTAGTTTTAATCTGAGGATATTTTCTTTGACACCATAGGCTTCAAAGTGATCCAAAATATCCCTTCTCAGATTCCCCAAAACCAGTGCTATCAAGCTGATCCATTGAAAGCTTCGTGTGACTCTGTGAGATGAATTCACATATCACAAAGGAGTTTCTCAGAGAGTTTCTTTCTAGTTTTTATCTGAGGATATTTAATTTTTAACAATAGGCTTCAATGTGCTCTGAAATATGCCATTGCAGATTCCAAGAAAACAGTGTTAGCAAACTGCCTAATGAAAAGGACAGTGTAACTCTGTGAGTTGAATTCACAAATCACAAAACCCTTTCTCAGAAAGCTTCTTTCTCCTTTTTCTATGAGTATATTTCCTTTTTCACCCTAGGCCTCAATGTACTCACAAATATCCTTTTGTAGATTCCACGAAAACTGTGTTAGCAACTGCTCCATGAAAAGGAAGGTGTAACTCGGTGAGATGAATTCACACATCACAAAGAACTTTCTCAGAAAGCTTCTTTCTAGTTTTTATCTGAGGATATTTCCTTAGTCACCATTGGCTTCAATGCGATGCAAAATATCCCTTCTTAGATTCCCCAAAAACCATGCTACCAAAGTTATCCATGTGAAGAATCGTGTAATTCCGTGGGAGAAATTGACACATCATAAAGCCGTTTCTCAGAAAGCTCCTTTCTAGCTTTTATACGAGGATATTTCCTTTGTCACCATAAGCTTCAATGCACACCAAAATATCCCACTGCAGATTCCTAGAAAACAGTGTTAGCAAAGTACACAATGAAATGAACAGTGTAACTCTGTGAGCTGAATTCGTACATTACAAATCAGTTTCTTAGAAAGCTTCATTCTAGTAATATCTGAGGGTATTTACTTTTTCTCTATAGGCCTCAATGTGATCCACAATATCCCATTGTAGATTCCAAGAAAAGAGTGTCAGCAAACTGCTCATTGAAAAGAACAATGTAACTTTGTAAGATGAATTCACATATCAAAAGAAGTTTCTCAGAGAGCTTCTTTCTAGTTTTTATCTGAGCATATTTCTTTTTTCACAGTGGGCCTCAATTTGCTCCCAAATATCCCTTTGCAGATTCCACGAAAACAGTGTTAGCAAACTGCTCCATGAAAGGAAAGGTGTAATTCTGTGAGATGATTCACTCATCACAAAGAACTATTTCAGAAAGCTTCTTTCTAGTTTTTTTCTGAGGATAGCTGCTTTGCCACCTGAAGCTTCAAAGTATTCCAAAATGTCATATTGCAGATTCCATGAAAACAGTGTTAGCAAACAGTTCCATGAAAAGATAGGTGTAAATCTGTGAGATGAATTCATACATCACAAAGCAATTTCTCAGATAGCTTCTATTTGTTTTTTTTTTTTTTCAGGATATTTCCTTTGTCACAATAGGCTTCAATGCAATTCAAAATATCCCTTCTCAGATTCTCCAAAAAACAGTGCTACCAAACTGCTCCATGAAAATAAAGGTGTAAATGTGTGAGATGAATTCACACATCTCTAAGAACTTTCTCAGAAAGCTTCTTTCTAGTTTGTATCTTGTTTTATTCCTTTTTTCTCATAGGCTTCAAAGTGATCCAAACCAATCATTCTCAGATTCCCCAAAACAGTCTATCAAACTGATCCATGAAAATAATCGTATAACTCTGTGAGATGAATTAACACATCATAAAGCAGTTTCTTGGAAAGTATCTTTCTAATTATCGTCTGAGGATATTTCCTTATTCACAATAAGTTTCAATGCATCCCAAAATATTCCATTGCAGATTCCAAGAAAACAGTGTTAACAAATTACTCAATGAAAAGAACAGTGTAACTGTGTGCAATGAATTTCCACATCACAAAGCAGTTTCTCAGAAAGCTTCCTTTTTGTTTTTATCTGAGGATATTTCCTTTGTCATCATAGGCTTCAAATCACTCCCAAATATCCTATTGCAGATTCCAGAAAAACAGGGTTATCGAACTGCTCAATGAAAAGAATGGTGTAACTCTGTGAGATGAATTCACACATCACAAATAACTTTATCAGAAAGCTTCTTTCTAGTTATTATCTGAGGATGTTTCCATTGTCACCATAGGCTTCAACTTGATCCAAAATATACCTTCTCAGATTCCCCAAAAACAGTGCTACCAAAGTGATCCATGACAAGGATTGTGTATGTCTGGGAGATGAATTAACACATCAGAAAACAGTTTCTCAGAACGCTTCTTTCTATTTTGTATATGATACTATTTTGTTTGTCACTGTAAGCTTCAAGGCACTCCAAAATATCCCATTGCAGATTCCAAGGAAACAGTGTTAGCAAACTGCTCAATAAAAAGAACAGTGTAACTCTTTGAGGTGAATTGACACAATACAGTGCAGTTTTTCCAAAAGGTTTTTTTGGTTTTTATCTGAGGATATTTCCTGTGCCACAACAGGCTTCAATGCACTTTCAAGCATCCTATTGCAGATTCCACGAGAAAAGTGTTATCAAACTGCTCATTGAACAGAATGGTGTAGCTCAGTGTGTTGAATTCACACATAACAATGCAGATTCTCAGAGAGCTTCTCTCTCATTTGTTTCTGAGGACGTTTCCTTTTTCGCTCTACACCTCAATGCACTCTAAAATGTCCCTTTGCAGATTGCACAAAAACAGTGCTAACAAACTGACCCTTAAAGAGAAAGGTGTAATTCTGGGAGATGCATTCACACATCACAAAGAAGTTTCTCAGAAAGCTTCTTTCCAGTTATTATCTGAGGATATTTCCTTAGTCACTGTAGGCTTCAATGTGATCCAAAATATCCCTTCTCAGACTCCCCAAAAACCGTGCTACCAAACTGATCCATGAAAAGTATCATGTAACAGTGTGTGATGAATTAACACCTCACAAAGCGGTTTCTCAGATAGCTTCTTTCTAATTTTTATATGAGGATATTTTCTTTGTCACCATAAGCTTCAATGCACTCTGAAATATCCCATTGTAGATTCCAAGAAAACAGTGTTAGGAAACTGCTCAATGAAGAGAAGAGTGTAACTCTGTGAGATGATTTCACACATCACAAACACTTTCTCAGAAAGCTTCTTCTTGGTTTTTATCTGTAGATATTTCCTTTGCCACCATAGGCTAAATGCACTTCCATATATCCTATTGCAGATTCCACAAAAGCTGTGTTGTCAACCTGCTCAATGAAAAGAACGGTGTAACTGTTTGAGATGAATTCACACAACCCAAAGCAGTTTCTCAGAATGCTTCTTTCTACTTTTTTTCTGAGGATATTTCTTTTTTCACTATAGGCCTCAATACACTCCCAAATATCCCCTTGCAGTTTCAACAAAAACAGTGATACCGAACTGCTCCACAAAAATTAAGGTGTATCTATGTTAGGTGAATTCACACGTCACAAAGCACTCTCTCAGAAAGCTTCTTTATAGTTTTTATCTGAGGATATTTCTTTAGTCACCATAGGCTTCAATGAGATCCAAAATATCCCTTCTAATATTCCCAAAAACAGTGCTACCAAACTGATCCTTGAAAAGAATCATGTAACTCTGTGAGATGAATTAACACAACACAAAGCGGTTTCTCTGAAAACTTGTTTTTCATTATTATCTGATTATATTTTCGTTGTCACAACAGGCTTCAAAGCACTCCCAAATATCCTATTGCAGAATCCATGAAAATCGAGTTTTCAAACTGCTCAATGAGAAGAACGGTCAAACTCTGTGAGATAAATACACACATCACAATGCAGTTTCACAGAAGGTTTCTTTCCAGTTTTTGTCTGAGGATATTTCCTTTTTCACCATAGACCTCATTGCGCTCCCAAATATCACACTGCAGATTCCATGAAAACAGTGTTTACAAACTGCTCCATGAAAAGAAAGATGTAACTCTGTGAGTTGAATTCACACATCACAAAGCAGTTTCTCAGAAAATTTCTTTCTAGTTTTTACCTGAGGGGATTTCCATTTTCACAATAGTCTTCAATACGTTCCCAAATATCCCTTTGGAAATTCTATGAAACAGTGTTAGCAAATGTCTTCATGTAAAGAAAGGTGTAACTGTGAGATTAGTGTGCACATCACAAAGAACTTTCTCAGAAAGCTACTTTCTAGTTTTTATCTGAGGATATTTCTTTTTTCACTATAGACCTCAATGCCATCCCCAGTATCACTTTGTAGATGCCAAGAAACCAGTGTTAGCAAAGTGCTCAATGAAAAGAACAGTGTAACTCTGTGAGATGAATTCACACATCACAAAGCAGTATCACAGAAAGCTTTTTTCTAGTTTTTATCTGAGGATATTTCCTTATTTATTATATTCCACAATGCACTGCCAAATATAACTGCAGATACCAAACTGCTCAATGAATAGAACAGTGTAACTCTGTGAGACTAATTCAAACCTCACAAAACAGTTTCTCAGAAAGCTTCTTTCTAGTTTTTATCTGAGGATTTTTCCTTTTTCACTATAGGCCTAAATGCACTCCCAAATATCCCAGTGCACATTAAACGGAAACTGTGAAAATCAACTGCTGCATGAAAGGAAAGGTGTAACTCTGTGAGATGAATTCAAACATCAGAAAGACCTTTCTCAGAAAGCTTCTTTCAGGTTTTTATCTAAGTATATTTCCTTTTTCAATATAGGCTTCAATGCACTCCCAAATATCCCTTTGTAGAATCCATGAAAACAGTGTTAGCAAACTTCTCCATGAAAAGAAAGGTGTAACTCTGTGAGATGAATTCACACATCACAAAGGACTTTCTCACAAAGCTTTTTTCTAGTTTTTGTCTAAGGATACTCCCTTTGTCATCGTAGGCTTCAATCTGATCCAAAATATCCCTTCTCAGATTCCCCAAAAACAGTGCTACAACAATGCTCCATGAGAAGATTCGTGTAACTCTGTGAGATAAATTCACGAATCAAAAGCAGTTTCTCAAAAAGTTTATTTCTAGTTTTTGTCTGAGGATAGTTCCTTTGTCATCATAAGCTTCAATGAGCTCTGAAATATCCCTTTTCAGACTCCAAGAAAACAGTGTTAGTAAACTTCTCAATGAAAGGAACAGTTTAACTCTGTGAGATGAATTCACACATCACAAAGCAGTTTCCCAGTAAGCTTCTTTCTCGTTATTATCTGAAGATATTTTCTTTTTCACCCTAGGCCTCAATGTGCTATTAAATATTCCTTTGCAGATTCCACGAAAACTGTGTTAGCAACCTGCTCCATGAAAAGAAATGTGTAACTCTGTGAGATGAATTCAAACGTGGCAAAGAACTTTCCCAGAAAGCTTCATTCTAGTTTCTATATGAAGATATTTCCTTTGCCACCATACAAGTTAATGTGATCCAAAATATCCCTTCTCAAATTCCCGAAAAAGAGTGCTACCTAACTGATCCATGAAAAGAATCATGTAGCTCTGTGAGATGAATTAACATATCACAAAGCAGTTTGTGAGAAAGCTTCTTTCTAGTTTTTATATGAAAATATTTCCTTTGTCACCATAAGCTTCAGTGTGCTCAGAAATATCCCATTGCAGACTCCCAAAAAGAGTTTTAGCAAACTGTTCAATGAAAAGTGCAGTGTAACTCTGCTATGAATTCACACATCAGAAAGCAGTTTATCAGAAACCTACTTTCTAGTTAATATCTGAGGATATTTTCTTTTTCACCATAGGCCTCTCTGTGCTCCCAAATATCCCTTTGCAGATTCCATGCAAACAGTGTTAACAAACTGCTGCATGAAAAAGAAAGGTAAAACTCTGTGCGATAAATTCATAAATCAAAGAAACTTTCTCAGAAAGCTTATTTCTAGATTTTATCTGAGGAAAAAAGTACAGTGTACCTCTGTGAGATGAATTCACACATCACAAAACAGTTTCACAGAAAGCATCTTTCTACCTTTTATCTGAGGGTATTTCCTTTTTCACTATAAGCCTCAATGTATTCCCAAATATCCCTTTGCAGATTCCATGAACACAGTGTTACCAAACGGCTCCATGAAAAGAATCGTGTTACTCTGTGACATGAATCATGGAACTCTGTAACTCTGTGACATGAAATCACAAAGTAGTTTCGAAGAAAGGTTCTTTCTAGTTTTTATATGAGGCTATTTCCTTTTCCACTGTTGGCTTCAATGCACTCCCAAATATCCCATCTCAGGTACCACAAAAACCTTGATGTCAAAGTGCTTCCTCAACAGAAACATTACCTCTATGCGACGAATGCAGACATCACAAAGGAGTTTCTCTGAAAGCTTCTCTTCAGTTGTTACCTGAAGAAATTTCTTTTTTCATCTTAGGCCTTTATGCACTCCCAAATATCTCTCTGCAGATTCCACAAAAACAATGCTAACAAACTGCACCACGAAAAGAATGATGTAACTCTGTGAGGTAAACTGACCCATCACAAAGCAGTTTATCAGGAAGCTAGTTTTTATCTGAGGATATTTCTTTTTCCACCATAGGCTTCAATGCTCTCCCAAATATCCCTTCTCAGACACCACACCGTGATGCCAAAGTGCTCCCTCAACAGAAACCTTTAGCTCTATGAGATGAATGCACACATCACAAAGGAGTTTCTCAGAAAGCTTCTCTCCAGTTTTTAACTGAAGATATTTCCTTTTTTGCCATTGGACTCTATGTGCTCCAGAATATCCCTTTGCAGATTCCACAAAAATAGTGTTACCAAACTGCTCCATGGAAACAAAATTGAAATTCTGTGAGATGAATTCACCCATCATAAAGCAGTTTCTCAGAACGATTCTTTCTAGTTTAAATCTGATGATATTTCCTTTTTCACTCTAGATTTCAATGTGCTCCCAAGTGTCTCCTCTCAGATACCACAAAAACAGTGATGCCGAAATGCTCAATCAACAGAAAAGTTAAACTCTATAATATGAATACATACATCAGAAAACCGTTTCTCAAAAAGTTTCTCTCCAGTTTTTATCTGAAGTTATTTCCTTTCCATATAGGTCTCTAGAAGCTCCCAAATATCCCTTTGCAGATTCCATGAAAACAGTACTACCAAACTGCTCCATGAAAAGAATCAAGTAACACTGTGAGATGAATTCACAAATCAAAAGAAGTGGGTCAGAAAGCTTTCTAGTTTTTGCCTGAGGATATTTCCGTTGCCACCCTAAGCTTCAATGTGCTCCAAAATATCCTATTGCAGATTCCAAGAAAACAGTGTTTGCAAACTCACCAATGTAAGGAACAGTGTACCTCTGTGAGGTGAGTTCACACATCCCAAAACAGTTTCTCAGAAAACTTCTTTTTGGTTTTTATCTGAGGGTATTTCCTTTTTCACTCTAGGTCTCAATGCACTTCCACATATCCCTTTGCAGATTCCACGAAAACAGTGTTAACAAACTGTTCCATGAAAGGAAAGGTGTACCTCTGTGAGATGAATTCAGACATAACAAAAAACTTTCTCAGAAACTACTTTCTAGTTTTTATCTGAGGATATTTCCTTTGTCACCCTAAGTTTCAATGCAACTTAAAAGATCCCTTCTCACATTCCCCAAAAACAGCGATACCAACTGCTCCAGGAAACTAATCATGTAACTCTGTGAGATGAATGAACTCATCACAAAGCGTTTTCTCAGATAGTTTCTTTCTAGTTTTTATCTGAGGATATTTCCTTTTCCATTATAGACTTCAATGCACTCCCAAATATCCCTTCTCAGACACCCCAAAAACAGTGAAGCCAAAGTGCTCCCTCAACAGAAAACGTTTAGCCTATGAAATGAATGCACACACCATAAAGCAGCGCTTATCAGAAAGCTTCTCTCCAGTTTTTACCTGGAAGAATTTCTTTTTTCACCTTTAGGCCTCTAGGCGCTTCCAATTATCCCTCTGTAGATTCCACAGAAACAGTGTTTACAAACTGCTCCATGAAAAGAATGATGTAACTCTATGAGATAAATTGACTAATCACAAAGCAGTTTCTCAGGAAGCTTCTTTCAAGTTTTTATTTGAGGATATTTCCTTTTCCACCATAGGCTTCAGTGCACTTCCAAATATCCCTTCTCAAACACCATAAAAACAGTCATGCCAAAGTATTCCCTCCACAGAAACTTTTAGCTCTATGAGATGAATGCACACGTCATGGTAAGTTTCTCAGAAAACTTCTCACCAATTTTTACCTGCAGAATTTTATTTTTTCACCTTAGTATTCTATGCACTACCGAATATCCCTCTGCAGATTCAACAAAAACAGTGCTACCAAACTCCTCAATGAAAAGAAAGGTGTAATTCTGTGAGACGAATTCACCCATCACAAAGCAGTTTCTCAGTAAGTTCTCTCTAGTTTAAATCTGAGGATATTTCCTTTTTCACTGTAGGCTTCAATGTGCTCCCAAATATATCCTCTCAGATAGCACAAAAACAGTGATGACGAAGTGCTCAATCAAGAAAAAGGTTAAACACTATGAGATGAATACACATATCAAAAACCATTTCTAGAAAAGCTTCTCTCCAGTGTTTATCTGAAATTATTTCCTTTTTCACTGTAGGTGTCTAGGAGCTCCCGAATATCCCTTTGCAGATTCCATAAAAACAGTACTACCAAACTGCTCCATGTAAAGAATCATGTAACTCTGAGAGATGAATTCACAAATCACAATGCAGTTTTTCAGAAAGCTTCTTTCTAGTTTTTGTCTGAGGATACTTCCTTTGTCACCCTAAACTTGAATGTGCTCCAAAACATCCCATTGCAGATTCCAAGAAAACAGTGTTAGCAAACTGCTCAATGAAAACAACAGTGTACCTCTGTGACATGAATTCACACATCATAAAGCAGTTTCTGAGAAAGTTTCTTTCTAGTTTTAATCTGAGGATATTTCCTTTTTTACCATAAGTCTCAAAGTACTCCAAAATATCCCTTTGCAGATTACACGAAAATACTGTTAGCAAACATCTCCATGAAAGCAAAGGTGTAACTCTATGAGATGAACTCTCACATCACAAAGCAGTTTCTCAGACAGTTTCTTACTAGTTTTTATCTGAGAATATTTCCTTAGTCAGAATAGGCTTCAATGCAATCCAAAATATCCCTTCTCAGATTCCCCAAAAACAGTGCCACCAAACTGCTCCATGAAAAGAATCATGAAACTCTGTGAGATAAATTCACAAATCAGAAATGAGTTTCTCAGAAATCTTCTTTCCAGTTTTTGTCTGAGGTTATTTCCTTTTTCTTTTTTTTTTTAAGATTTTTTTTTAAATTTATTTATTATTGTTATACTGTAAGTTGTAGGGTACATGTGCATAACGTGCAGGTTTGTTACATATGTATACTTGTGCCACGTTGGTGTGCTGCACCCATCAACTCGTCATTTACATCAGGTATAACTCCCAATGCAAATCCCTCCCCCCGACCCCCTCCCCATGATAGGCCCCGGTGTGTGATGTTCCCCTTCCTGAGTCCAAGTGATCTCATTGTTCAGTTCCCACCTATGAGTGAGAACATGCGCTGTTTGGTTTTCTGTTCTTGTGATAGTTTGCTAAGAATGATGGTTTCCAGCTGCATCCATGTCCCAAGCATACAAACTCATCCTTTTATGGCTGCATGTATCTATGGTGTATATGTGCCATATTTTAATCCAATCTGTCACTGATGGACATTTGCTGATTCCTAAGTCTTTATTAGAATAGTGCTGCAATGAACATACGTGTGCATGTGTGTTCTTATAACAGCATAATTTATAACTTGGGTATATACCCAGTAATGGGATGGCTGGGTCATATGGTACATCTAGTTCTAGATCCTGAGGAATCGCCATACTGTTTTCCATAATGGTTGAACTAGCTTGCTAAATCCCACCAACAATGTAAAGTGTTCCTATTTCTCCACATCCTTCCAGCACCTGTTGTTTCCCTGACTTTTAATGATCGCCATTCTAACTGGTGTGAGATGGTATCTCATTGTGGGATTTGATTTGCATTTCAGATGCACAGTGACATACTTTTTCATGTGTTTGTTATTGTATGAATGTCTCTTTTGAGAAATGTCTGTTCATATCCTTTGCCCACTTTTGATGGGGTTGTTTGTTTTTCTTGTAAATTTGTTGAGTTCTTTGTAGGTTCTGGATATTAGCCCTTTGTCTGATGAGTAGATTGCAAAATGCCTCCCATTCTGTGGTTGCCTGTTCACTCTGATGGTAGTTTCTTTGCTGTGCAGAAGCTCTTTAGTTTAATGAGATCCCATTTGTCAATTTTGGCTTTGCTGCTGCTTTTGGTGTTTTAGACATGAAGTCTTTGCCCATGCCTATGTCCTGAATGGTACTACCTAGGTTTTCTCCTTCTAGGATTTTTATGGTATTAGGTCTAACATTTAAGTCTCTAATCCATCTTGAATTAATTTTCGTATAAGGAGTAAGGAAAGGGATCCAGTTTCAGCTTTCTGCTTATGTATTGTCAATTTTCCCAGCACCATTTATTAAATAGGGAATCCTCTTTTCCCCATTTCTTTGTTTGTCTCCAGGTTTGTCAAAGATCAGAGGGCTGTAGATGTGTGGTATTATTTCTGAGGCCCTGTTCTTGTTCCATTGGTCTATATCTCTGTTTTGCACGCACCATGCTGTTTTGTGACTGTAGCCTTGTAGTATAGTTTGAAGTCAGGTATGGATGCCTCCAGCTTTGTTCTTTGACTTAGGATTGTCTTGGAGATAAAAATTTTTTGGTTCCATATGAACTTTAAAGCAGTTTTTTTCCAATTCTGTGAAGAAACTCATTGGTAGCTTGATTGGGGATGGCATTGAGTCTATAAATTACCTTGGGCAGTATGGCATTTTCACGATATTGATTCTTCCTATCCAGCGAGCATGGTATGTTCTTCCATTTGTTTGTGTCCCTTTTTACTTTACACTGAGCAGTGGTTTGTAGTTCTCCCTTTGAAGAGGTCCTTACATCCCTTGCCAGTTGGATTCCTACGTATCGATTCTTGAAGCAATTGTGAAATGGAAGTTCATTCCTGATTTAGCTCTTGTTTGTCTGTTACTGGTGTATAAGAATGTTTGTGACTTTTTGCACATTAATTTTGTATCCTGAGATTCTTTGCTGAAGTTGCTTATCAGTTTAAGGAGATTTTGGGCTTTCGAGACAATGGGGTTTTCTAAATATACAATCATATCATCTGCAAACAGGGACAATTTGACTTCTTTCTTTCCTAACTGGAATACCTTTGATTTCTTTCTCTTGCCTGATTGCCCTAGCCAGAACTTCCAACACTATGTTGAATAGGAGTGGTGAGAGGGCATCCCTGTCTTGTGCCAGTTTTCAAAGGGAATTTTTTCCAGTTTTTGCCCATTCAGTATGATATTAATAGCTCTGTCATAGCCAGTTCTTATTATTTTGAGGCACGTTCCATCAATACCGAATTTATTGAGCTGCTTTTAGCATGATGGGCTGCTGGACTCTTTGTTAAAAAGCCTTTCTTCTGCATCTATTGAGATAATCATGTGGTTCTTGTCTTTGGTTCTGTTTATATGCTGGATTATGCTTATTGATTTGCTAATGTTGAACCAGCCTTGTATCTCAGAGATGAAGCCCACTTGATCATGGTGATAAGCTTTTGATGTGTTACGAGTCCAGTTTGCCAGTATTTTATTGAGGATTTTGCATCGATGTTCATCAGGGATATTGGTCTAAAATTTCTTTTTTTGTTGTATCTCCAAGCAGGCTTTGGTATCAGGATGATGTTGGCCCCATAAAATGAGTTAGGGAGGATTCCCCTTTCTATTGATTGAATAGTTTCAGAAGGAATGGTACCAACTCCTTCTTGTACCTCTGGTAGAATTCAGCTGTGAATCCATCTGGTCCTGGACTTTTTGGTTGGTAGGCTATTAATTATTGCCTCAATTTCAGAGCCTGCTATTGGTGGTCTAGGGATTCAACTTTCCTCTGGTTTAGTCTTGGGAGAGTGTAAGTGTCCAGGAAATTATCCATTTCTTCTAGATTTTCCAGTTTATTTGCGTAGTGGTGTTTATGGCATTCCCTCTGATGGTAGCTTCTTGTATTTCTGTGGGCTCTCTGTGGTGATATCCCCTTTATCATTTTTAATTGCATCGATTTACCTTCTTTTCTTCTTTATTAGTCTTGCTAGTGGTTCATTGTCAATTTTGTTGATCTTTTCTAAAACCAACTCCTGGATTCACTGATGTTTGGGAGGTGAGTTAGAATAATCCAAGATCAGTTCTGCTCTGATCTTAGTTATTTCTTGATTTCGCTAGCTGAATGTGTTTGCTCTTTGCTCTCTAGTTCTTTTAATTGTGATGTTAGAGTGTCAATTTTAGATCTTTCCTGCTTTTGTGGGCATTTAGTGCTATAAATTTCCTCTACACACTGCTTTAAATGTGTCCCAGATATTCTGTATTATGTTGTATCTTTGTTCTCATTGGTTTCCGAAGAACATCTTTATTTCTGCCTTCTACGCATGTTCTAGTAGTCATTCAGGAGCAGGTTGTTCAGTTTCCATGTAGTTGAGCGGTTTTGATTGAGTTTCTTAGTCCTGAGTTCTAGGCTTGATTGCACTGTGGTCTGAGAGACAGTTTGTTATAATTTGCTCCTTGTACATTTGCTGAGGAGTGCTTTACTCCACCACGCGGGTCAATTTTGGGAGTAAGTACTGATGTGGTGCTGAGAAGAATGTATATTCTGTTGATTTGGGGTGGAGAGTTCTATAGATGTTCCGCTAGGTCTGCTTGTTGCAGAGATGAGTTCAATTCCTGGATATCCTTGTTAACCTTCTGTCTCGTTGATCTGTCTAATGTTGACAGTGTGGAGGTTGAAGCTCCTAATATTATTGTATGGGAGTCTAAGTCTCTTTGTAAGTCTCTATGACTTGCTTTCTTTATGAATCTGCGCTTCTTGCATTGGGTATATATATTTAGATAGTTAGCTCTTCCTGTTGAATTGATCCCTCATTATGTAATGGTCTTCTTTGTCTCTTTTGATCTTTGATGGTTTAAAGTCTGTTTTATCAGAGACTCAGATTGCAACTCTGCTTTTTGTTCTCCATTTGCTTAAATCTTTCCTCCATCCCTTTTATTTTGAGCCTATGTATGTCTCTCTCTGGGTGTGGAGATGGGTCTCCTGAATACAGCAGACTGATGGTTCTTGACTTTATCCAGTTTGCCAGTCTGTGTTCTTTCATTGGAGTACTTTAGTCCATTTACATTTGGTGTTAATATTGTTATGTGTGAACTTGATCCTGCCATTATGATATTAACTGGTTATTTTGCCTGTTAGTTGATGCAGTTTCTTCCTAGTCTCGGATGGTCTCTTTACATTTTGGCATGTGTTTTGAGATGGCTGGGTACCGGTTGTTCCTTCTATGTTTAGTGCTTCCTTCAGGGTCTTTTTTAGGCAGGCCTAGTGGTGACAAAATCTCTAAGCATTTGCTTATCTTTGTAAAGGATTCTTATTTCTCCTTCAGTTACGAAACTTAGTTTGGCTGGATATGAAATTCTGGGTTTAAAATTCTTTTCTTTGAAGAATGTTGAATATTGGCCCCCACTCTCTCTTCTGGTTTACAGTTTCTGCCGAGAGATCTACAGTCTGATGGGCTCTCTTTGTGGGTAAACCTCTCCCATCTCTAAGACTTTTTTCCTTCATTTCAACTTTTGGGTGAAATCTCGGCATTTATGTTTCTGAGTTGTCTCCCATATGTACCAAAAGCCCTCTGTATCTCTGATTTGAATGTTGGCCTGCTCCATTTAGGTTGGGAAGTTCTCCTGGATGGGATATCCTGAAGAGTGTTTCTTCAATTTTGTTCCATGTCTCTCACTTTCAGGCACCCTAATCAGACGTAGATTTTGTTCTTTTTTACATAATCCCATACTTCTTTTGCAGGCTTTGTTCATTTCTTTTTTTCTTTTTTTATTTTCTTCGTTTCCATTTATCTATTTGATCCCTAATCGCTGATACTCTCTTTCTTCCAGTTGATCGGTCAGTTACTGAAGTTTGTGCATTTGTCAATGTATTTCTCGTGGTCATGAGCCATCTCTTTCATTTCGCTGGTGATCTTCGCATTAATTCCTCTAGCCATCAATTCTTCCACTTTTTTTTTTTTCAAGATTTTAGTTTCTTTGCGCTGGTGCATAATTCCTTCTTTAGTTTGAGAAATTTATGTACTAGTTTCTTTCTCTTTCATCTCATTAAAGTCATTCGTCCAACTTGATCCGCGAGCGATATGAGCTGCGCCCTCAGCTGAAAATACCGCTGAAATCACCGGTTCGTGTCGCTTTGGCGCTGGAGTTGAGACTGGAGCTGTCTTTATTCGGCCGGTTATTTCCTTTTTTTTCACCACATGGCCCTAGTGTAATCTTTAAGAATATTCCCTTTGCAGATTCCAAGAAAAACAGTGTTAGCAAACTGCTCAATAAAAAGAAGGTAAAATGTGTGAGCTTCGAATTCATCACATCACAAAGAAGTTTCTCTCTGATAGATTCTTTTGGTTTTTGTCTGAGGATATTTCCTTTGTCACCATAGGCATCAGTGTGCTCCCAAATATCCTATTGCCGATTCCACAAAACAGGGTTATCAAACTGCTCAATGAAAACACCAGTGTATCTCTTTGAGATAAATTCACACATCCAAAAGTAGTTTCTCAGAAAGCTTCTTTCTAGATTTTATCTGAGGATATTTCCTTTGTCACCACAGACTTCAAAGCTATCCAAAATACCCCATCTCAGATTCCCCAAAAACATTGCTAACAAACTACTCCATGAAAAGAATCATGTAAATCTGTGAGATGAATTCACACATCACATGGCTGTTTCTCAGAAACCTTCTTGCTAGTTTTTATCTGAGGATATTTCCTTTTTCACCATATTTCTCAATGTGCTCTGGAATATCCCATTGCGGATTCCACAAAAAAAAGTGTTACCCGACTTCTCAATGAAAGAGCAGTGTAACTCTGTGAGATGAATGCACACATCAAAAAGAAGTTTCTCTGGAAGTTTCTTTCTAGATTTTATCTGAGGATATTTCCTTTGTCACCATAGTCTTCAATGCTTTCCAAAATATCCCTTCTCAGATTTCCCAAAAACAGTGCTAGCCAACTGCCCCATGAAAAGAATGGTGTAACTCTTTGAGATGCATTCATAAATCACAAAGCAGTTTCTCAAAAAGTGTCTTTCTGGGTTTTTTCTGATGATATTTCCTTCGTCACCATTTACCTCAATGTGCTCAAGGATATCCCTTTGCAGATTCCACGAAAATAGTGTTAGCAAACTGCTCCATGATATGAAAGGTGTAAATTGGTGAGATGAATTCACACATCGCAAAACAGTTTCTCAGAAAGCTTGCTTTTGGTGTTTGTCTGAGGATATTTCCTTTGTCACCATAGGCTTCAATGCAAACCGAAATATCCCTTCTTAGACAAGAGAAACAGTGATGCCAAAGTCCGTCCTCAAAAAAAACTTTTAGCAATATGAAATGAATGCACACATCAGAAAGAATTTTTTCTGAAAGCTTCTCTCCAGTTTTTACTTGGAGAATTTTCTTTTTTCACCTTAGACCTCTAAGTGTTCCCAAATTTCCCTTTGCAGATTCCTTAAAAACAAGTGCTACCAAACTGCTCAAAGGAAACAAAGGTGTAACTCTGTGTGATGAATTTGCCCATCACAAAGAAATTTCTCAGAAAGCTTCTTTCTAGTTTTTATCTCAGGGTATTTCCTTTTCCACCATCGGCTTCCATGTGCTCCCAAATATCCCTTCTCAGACACCACAATAACAATGATGCCAAACTGCTCTCTCAATAGCAAGCTTTACCTCTATGAGATGAATGAACACATCACAAAGAAGTTATTGGAAACTTTGTCTCCAGTTTTTACCTGAAGATATTTCCTTTTTCAAAATTGGCCTCTATCCACTCCCAAATATCCCTTTGCATATTCCACAAAAACAGTGTTACCAAACTGCTCAATGAAAAGGAAGATTTACTTTTGTTAGATGAATTCAACAATCACAAAACAGTCTCTCAGAAAGCTTCTTTCTAGTTTTTACCTGAGGGTATTTCCTTGCTCAGTATAGGCTTCTGTGTTCTCCAAATATCCCATTGTAGATTAAAAAAAACCAGGGTTACCAAATTGTTCAATGAAAAGAATGGTTTATCTCTGGGAGGTGAATTCACCCATCACAAAGAAATTTCTCAGAAGGCTCCTTTCTGGTTTTTATCTGTGCATATTTTCTTTTCAACAATCAGTGTCAATGCGTTCCCAAATATCCCTTCTCAGACACCACAAAAACAGTGATGCCAAACTGCTCAATCAACAAAGTGGTTCATCTCTATGAGGTGAATACACATATCACAAAACAGCTTCTCAAAAACCTTCTCTCCAGTTTTTATCTGAAGATATTTCCCTTTTCACCATAGGCCTCTATGCGCTCGTGAATATCCCTTTCCAGATTCCACGAAAACAATGTTAATAAACTGCTCCTTGAAAGGAAAGTTGTATATCTGTGAGAAGAATTCACATATCATAAAGCAGTTTCTCAGAAATCTTCCTTTGGTTTTGTTCTGAGGCTATTTCCTTTGTCACCATAGGCTTCAATGTGCTCCCAAATATCCTATTTCAGATTCCATGAAAACAGTGTAATCAAATGACTCATTGAAAACAACACTGTATCTCTGTGAGATGAATTCACACACCCAAAAGTAGTTTCTCAGAAAGCTTCTTCCTGTTTTTTATCTGAGGATATTTCCTTTTTCACCATAGACCTCAATGCACTCCAGAATATCCCATCGCAGATTCCACAAAAATAGTGTTAGCAAATTTCTCAATGAAAAGAACGGTGTAACCCTGTGAGATGAATTGACACATCACAAAGAAGTTTCTCATAAAGTTTATTTCCAGATTTTATCTGAGGATATTTCCTTTGTCACTGCTGGCTTTAATGTGATCCAAAATATTCTTTCTCAGACGCCCCAGAAACAGTGCTACCACAATGATCCATGAAAAGAATCGTGTAACTGAGATGAATTCACAAATCACAAAGCAATTTCTCAGAAAACTTCTTTCTAGTTTTTACCTGAGAATATTTCTGCTCGAAAATACAGGCTCCTCAAATATCCCTTGCAGATTCCAAGAAAGTAGAGTTAGCAAACTGCTCCATGAAAAGAAAGGTGTAACTCTGTGGGATGAATTAATATCACAAAGAACTTTCTCAGAAAGCTTTCTGGTTTTTATCTGAGGATATTTCCTTTTCACTATAGGCTTCAATCCGATCCAAAATATCCATTCTCAGATTCCTCAAAAAAAGTGCTAATGAACCACCCATGAAAAGAATGGTGTAACACTGTGAGAGTGAAATTACACTCATCACAAAGCAGTTTGCTGAAATCTTCTTCTAGTTTTATCTGAGGGTATTTCCTTTTTCACCATAGACTGCTCTGTTCTCCAAATATCCCTTTGTAGATTCCACAAAACAGGCTACCAAACTGCCTACCTTGAAAATAATGGCCACCTCTGGGAGATGAATTCACCCATCAAAAAAGAAATTTCTCGGGCCAGCGCTGTGGCTCAAGCCTGTAATCCCAGCACTTTGGGAGGCCGAGACGGGCAGGATCACGAGGTCAGGAGATCAAGACCATCCTGGCTACCACGGGTGGAACCCCGCCTCTACTAAAAAATACAAAAACTAGCCGGCGAGGGCGGGCGCCTGTAGTCCCAGCCACTGGGAGGCTGAGGCAGGAGAATGGCGAACTCCAGGAGGCGGAGCTTGCAGTGAGCTGAGATCCGGCCACTGCACTCCAGCCTGGGCGACAGCCAGACTCCGCCAAAAGAAATTTCTCAGAAATCTCCTTTCTAGTTTTCATCTTTGCATATTTACTTTTAAAACATTAGCCACGAAGCACTCCCAAATATCCAGTCTCAGACACCACAAAAACCATGATGCCAAACTTCCAATCAACAAAATGGTTCATCTTTATGAGGTGAATACACACCTCATAAAACAGATTCTCAAAAAACTTTCTCTCCAGTTTTTATCAGAAAATATTTCCTTTTTCATAATAGTCCTCAATGCTCTCCCAACTATCCCTTTCCAAGAAAGTAGTGTTAGCAAACTGCTCCATGAAAAGAAAGGTGTAACTCTGTGAGATGAATTCACACATCACAAAGAACTTTCTCAGAAAGCTTCTTTCTACTTCTTATCTGAGAATATTTCCTTTGTAACCATAGGCTTTATGTGATCCAAAACATACTTCTAACATTCCCCAAAAACAGTGATACAAAACTGATTCATAAAAGAATCATGGAACTCTGTGAGATGAATTCACGAATCACAAAGTAGTTTCTCAGAAGTCTTCTTTCTAGTTTTTGTCTGAGGATATTTCCTTTTTCACCATAGGCCTCAATGCGTTCTCAAATATCCCTTTGCGGATTCCACGAAATCAGTGCTAGCAATCTTCTCCAAGAAAAGAAAGGTGTAAATCTGTGAGATGAATTCACACATCACAAAACAATTTCTCAGAAAGCTTCTTTTTGGTTTTTGTCAGAGGATATTTCCTAGGTCACCGTACGCTTCAATGTGCTCCCAAATATCCTATTGCAGATTCCACAGAAACAGTGTTTTAAACTGCTGAATGAAAACATCAGTGTATCTCTGTGAGACAAATTCACCCATCTCAAAGTAGTTTCTCAGAAAGTTTTTTTCCAGTTTTTATCTGAGTATATTTCCTTTTACATGATAGACCTCAATGTGCTCCCATACATCACTTTGCAGATTCCACAAAAACAGTGTTTGCAAACTGATCCATGAAAAGAAATGTGTAACTCTGTGAGACGAATTAACACATCACAAAGAACTTTCTCATAAAGCTTCTTTCTTGTTTTTATCGAATATTACCTTTGTCACCATAGGCTTCAATGTGATCCAAAATATCCCTTCTCAGATTCCCCAAAAGCAGTGCTACCAAACTGCTCCATGACAGAAATGGTGTAACTCTGTGAGATGAATTCACACATCATAAAGCTTTTTCTCAGAAAGCTTCTTTCTAGTTTTTATCTGAGGATGTTTCCTTTTTCACCATAGGCCTCAATGAGCTCTGGAACATCTCATCAGAGATTCCACGAAAAAAGTGTTACCCATCTTCTCTATGAAAAGAACAGTGTATCTCTTTGAGATGAATTCCCACATCACAAAGAAGTTTATCAGAAAGATTCTTTCTAGATTTTATCTGAGGATATTTCCTTTGTCACCATAGGCTTCAATGTGATCCAAATTATACCTTCTCAGATTCCCCAAAAGCATTGCTACCAAACTGCTCCATGAAAAGAATTGTGTAACTCTGTGAGATGTATTCACAAATCACAAAGTAGTATGTCACAAAACTTCTTTCTAGTTTTTGTATGTTGATATTTCATTTTTCACCATTTGCCAGAAGGCGCTTGTGAATATCCCTTTGCAGATTCCATGAAAATAGGGTTAGCAAACTGGTCCATGAAAAGAAAGGTGTAAATCTGTGAGATGTATTCAAACATTAGAAAGCAGTTTCTCAGAAAGATTCTTTTTCGTTTTTGTCTGAGAATATTTCCTTTGTAACCATAGGCTTCAATGCTCTCTCAGATATCCCTTCTCAGACACCACAAAAACAGTGATGCCAAAGTGTTCCCTCAACAGAAACGTTTACCTCTACAAGATTAATGCACACATCACAAAGGAGTTTCTCTGAAAGCTTCTTTCTTGTTTTTATCTGAGGGTATTTCCTTTCCAACCATATTTCTCATTGTGCTCCCGGATATCCCATTGCAGATTAAATGACAAAAGTGTTAGCAAACTTCTCAATGAAAAGAACAGTGTTACTCAGTGAGATGAATTGACACATAACAAGGCAGTTTCACAGAAACCTTCTCATTGGTTTTTATCTGAGGATATTTCGTTTGTCACCTTAGGCTTCAATGCGGTCCAAAATATCCTTTCTGAGATTCCCCAAAAACAGTGCTAGTAAACTGCTCAATGAAAAGAATGGTGTAACTCTGTGAGATGAATTCACACATCACAAAGTTGTTTTTCAGAATACTTCTTTCTAGTTTTTATCTGAGGATATTTCCTTATTCACCATATTCCTCATGAGGCTATTTACTTTTTCACCATATTCCTCAATGTGTGCCTGAATATCCCATTGCAGGTTAAAGGAAAAAAGCGTTATCAAACTTCTCAATGAAAAGAACTGTGTAACTCCATGAGATGAATTCACACATCACAAAGTAAATACTCAGAAAGCTTCCTTTTGGTTTTTATCTGAGGATATTTCCTTTGTCACCATAGGATTAAATGCGCTCCCCTGTATCCTATTACAGATTCCATGAAACCAGTGTTATCAAACTGCTCAAGGAAAGAACGTTGTAACTCTGTGAAATGAATTCACACATCAAAAAGAAGTTTCTCAGTAGGCTTCCTTCCATTTTTTTTTCCTGAGGATATTTGCTTTATCAGTGTAGGCCTCAATGTACTCCCAAATATCACTTTGTAGATTCCACGACAACAGTTTTAGCAAATTGCTCCATGAAAAAAAGGTATAACTCTGTGAGATGAAAGCACACATCACAAAGAAGTTCCTCAGAAAGGTTCTTTCTCGTTTTTATCTGAGGGTATTTCCTTTTCCAACATAGGCCTGAATGCGCTCCCAAATTATTCCTTTGCCGATTCCATGAAAACAGTGTTATCAAACTGTTCAAGGAAAAGAACAGTGCACCTCTGTAAGATGAATTCACACATCAGAAAGCAGTTTCTGAGAGAGATTCTTTCTAGTTTTTATCTGAAGATAGTTCCTTTTTCACCATAGTCCTCAATGTGCCAGCAAATATCCCACTGCGGTTTAAACGAAAAAGGTGTTATCAAATTTATCAATGAAAAGAATGGTGTAACTTTGTGACTTGAATTCACACATCACAAAGCAGTTTCTGAGAAAGCTTCCTTTTAGTTTTTATCAGAGGATATTTCCTTTTTTACCTTAGGCTTCAAAGCGCTCCCAATTATCCTATTACAGATTCCATGAAACCAGTGTTATCAGACTGCTCAAGGAAAGAACGTTGTAACTCTGTGAGATGAATTCACACATCACAAAGAACTTTCCCAGAAAGATTCTTTCTAGTTTTTATCTGAGGATATTTCCTATGTAACCATAGGCTTCAATGCAATACAAAATATCCTATTGCAGATTAAATGAAAACAGTGTTATTAAACTGTGCAATGAAAAGAATGGTGCAACTTTTTGAAATGAATTCACACATCACAAAGCAGTTTCTCAAACAGCTTCTTTCTAGTTTTTTTCCAGGGATATGTAGTTTTTCACCATAGGTCTAAAGATGCTCCAAAATATCCCTTTCCAGATTCCACAAAAACAGTGTTAGCAAACGGCTCCATGAAAAAAGGTATAACTCTGGGAGATGAATTCACACCTGACAAAGCAGTTTCTCAGAAAGATTCTTTCTCTTTTTTATCTGAGGATATTTCCTTTTTCACCATAGGATTCAATGCGCTCCAAAATATCCCTTTGTTGATTCCACGAAAACAGTGATAGCAAACTGCTTCATGATAAGAAACGTGTAACTCTGTGAGATCATTGCAGACATCACAAAGAACTTTCTCAGAAATGTTATTTCTAGTTTTTATCTGAAGATATTTCCTTTGTCACAATAGGCTTCAATGCAATCCAAAATAACCTTTCTAGTAATGCCCAAAAACAGTGCTACCTAACTGCTCCATGAAAAGAATCATGTAGCTCTGTAAAATGAATTCACAAATCACAAAGAAGTTTTTCAGAGAGCTTTTTTCTAGTTTTTGTCTGTGGATATTTCCTTTTTCACTATAGGCCTCAATGTGCTCCCAAATATCCCTTTGCAGATTCCATGGAAACAGTGTTAGCAAACTGCTCCATGAAAGGAAAGGTGTAACTCTTTAAGATGAATCCACACATCACAAGGAACTTTCTCAGAAATCTTCTTTGTTGTTTTTATCTGAGGATATTTCCTTTGTCACACTAAGCTTCATTGTGCTCTGAAGTATCCCATTGCAGATGCCAAGAAAACAGTGTAAGCAAATTGATCAATGAAAAGAACACTGTTACTCTGTGAGATGAACTCATCAATCACAAAGCAGTTTCTCAGAAAGCTTCTTTTTTGTTTTTATCTGAGGATATTTCCTTTGTCACCATAGGCTTCAATGCCCTACCAAATATCCTGTTGCAGATTCCATGAAAACAGTGTTAGCAAACTGCTCCATGAAAAGATAGGTGTTACTCTGTGAGATGAATACATACAACACAAAGAACTTTCTCAGAAACCTTCTTTCTGGTTTTTATCTGAGGATATTTGCTTTTTAACCATAGTTCTCAACTCACTCCCAAATATCACTTTGTAGATTAAATGATAAGAGAGTTAACAAACTGCTACATGAAAAGAAAGGTGTTACTCACACATCACAAATAAGTTTCTCAGAAAGCATCTTTCTAGTTTTTATCTGATTCTATTTCCTTTTTCACTATAGGCTTCAATGCAATTCAAAATATCCCTTCTCAGATTCTTTTTTGTTTTTATCTGAGGATATTTCCTTGTCACCATAGGCTTCAATGCCCTACCAAATATCCTGTTGCAGATTCCATGAAAACAGTGCTACCAAACTGCTCCATGAAAAGAATGGCGCAATTTTGTGATGAATTCACAAATCACCAAGCAGTTTCTCAGAAAGCTTCTTTCTAGTTTTTGTCTGAGGATATTTCCTTTTTACCCATAGGCCTCAATACACTAACGAATATACCCTTACATATTCCACGAAAATAGTGTTAGCAAACTGCTCCATGAAAAGAAAGGTGTAACTTTGTGCGATGAATTCGCACATCACAAAGCAGTTGCTCAGAAAGCTTCTTTTTGTTTTTTCTCTGAGGATAATTCCTTTGTCACCATAGGCTTCAATATACTCCCAAATATCCTATGGCAGATTCCCCTAAAACACTGCTACTATACTGCTCCATGAAAAGAGTGGTGTAACTCTGTGAAATGAATTCACACATCACAAAGCTGTTTCTCAGTAAGTTTTCTTACTAGATTTTATCTGAGCATATTTCCTTTTTTACCAAGTTCCTCTACACACACCCGAATATCCCTTTGCACATTCCATGAAAAAAGTGTTAGCAAACTTTTCAATGAAAAGAATGGTGTAACTTTGTGGGATGAATTCACACATCACAAAGCAGTTTCACAGAAAGGTTACTTTTGGTTTTTATCTGAGGATATTTCCTTTATCACCAGAGTTTTCAACATGCTCCAAAATAACCTATTGCATATTCCATGAAAACATTGTTATCAAATTGCTCAATGAAAAGAATGGTGTAATTCTGTAAGATGAATTCACACATCACAAAGCAGTTTCTCAGAAAGCTTCTTTCTAGTTTTATGTGAGGATATTTCCATTTCACTATATGCCTCAATGTTCTCCCAAATATACCTTTGCAGATTTTATGAAAACAGTGTTAGCAAACTGCTTAGTGAAAAGAACAGTGTAAAATGGTGAGATGAATTCACACATCACAAAGCAGTTTCTCAGAAAATTTCTTTCTAGTGTTTATCTGAGGATATGTCATTTTTCACCATAGGCCTCAATGCACTTCTAAATATCCCCTTGCAGATGACACAGAAAGAGTGTTAGCAAACTGTTCTATCAAAAGAAAGGTGTTACTCTATGAAATGAATTCACACGTCAGAAAGAACTTTGTCAGAAAACTTCTTTCTAGTTTTTATCTGAGGATATTTCCTTTTCAGCATAGGCTTCAATGCTATCCCAAATATCCCTTCTCCGACTCCCCAAAAACTGTTCTAATAAATTGATCCATTAAAGAATCGTGTAACTCTGTCAGATGAATTCACAAATCACAATGTTGTTTCTCAGAGAGCTGCTTTCTGGTTTTTGTCTGAGGATATTTCCTTTGTCACCACAAGTTTAAATGTGCTCCGAATTATAACATTGCAGATTCCACGAAAAAAGGGTTAGCAAACTGCTCAATGATAAGAACAGTGTAACTTGGTGAGATGAATTCACAAATCATGAAGCAATTTCTCAGAAGGATTCTTTCTCGTTTTTATGTGAGGATAATTCCTTTTTCACTGTATGCCTCAATGTGCTCCCAAATGTCACTTTGCAGGTTCCATGAAAACAGTATTAGCAAACTGCTCAGTGAAAGAACAGTGCAACAAGGTGAGATTAAGTCACACATTACAAAGCAGTTTCTCATAAAGCTTCTTTCTACTTTTTCTATGAGGATGTTTACTAAGTCACCATAACCTTCTGTATGATCCACAGTATCCTATTGCAGATTTGAAGAAAACAGTTTTAGACAACTGCTCAATGAAAAGAACAGTGTAACACTGCGAGATGAATCCACACATCAAAAAGCAGTGGCTCAGAAAGCTTCTTTCTTTTTTTCATCTGAGGATATTTCCTTTTTCACCATATGCCTCAATGCACTCCCATACATCCCTTTGCAGATTCCAGTAAAACAGTTTTAGCAAACTGTTCCATGAAAAGACAGTGGTAAATCTGTGAGATGAATTCACACATCAAGAAGAACTTTCTCATAAAGCTTCTTTCTATTTTTTATCTGAGTATATTTCCTTTGTCACCATAGGCTTCAATGTGATAAAAATATCCCTTCTCAGATTCCCCAAACACAGTGCTACCAAAGTGACCAATGAAAAAAATCGTGTACCTCTGTGAGATGGATTCACACATCAGAAAGCAGTTTCTCAGAAAACTTCTTTCTAGATTTTATCTGAGCACATTTCCTTTTTCACTTTAATCCTCAATGCACATCCAAATATCTCGTTGCAGATTCCATGAAAACAGTGTTAGTAAAGTGCTCAATTAAAGAACAGTGTAACACTGTGAGATGAATTCGAAAATCACAAAGCAGTTTCTCAGAAAGCTTTTATCTAATTTTTATCTGAGGATATTTAGTTTTTCACCATAGGCTTCAATGTGCTCTCAAATATAATATTGCAATATGCCATTGCAGATTCCAAGAAAACAGTGTTAGCAAATTGCTCAATGAAAAGAAGAGTGTAACACTGTGGGATGAATTCACACATCATAAAGCAGTTTCTCAGTGCGCTTCTTTTTGGTTTTTATCTGAGGATATTTAGTTTTTCACCAAAGGCCTCAATGCGCTCCCAAATATCACCGTGAATATTACACAAAAACAGTGTTAGCAAACTACTCCATTGAAAGAAAGTTGTAACTCTATGATATAAATTCACATGTCACAAAGAAATTTCTCAGAATGCTTCTTTCTAGATTTATCTGATGATATTTCCTTTTCAACGTAGGCTTCAATATGATGCAAAATATACCTTGTCAGATTCCCCAAAAATAGTGCTACCAATCTGCTCCTTGAAAAGAATCATGCAACACTATGAGGTGAATTAACACACCACAAAGCAGTTTGTCAGAAAGCTTCTTTCCAGTTTTTGTCTGAGGATATTTCCTTTGTCACAATAAGCTTCAATGCACTCTGAAATACCCCATGGCAGATTCCAAGGAAACAGTGTTAGCATGCTGCTCAATTAAAGGAACAGTGTAACTCTGTGAGATGAATTCACACATCCAAAAGCAGTTTCTCAGAATGCATGATTTTGGATTTTATCAGAGGATATTTCCTTTGTCACCATAGGCTTCAATGCGCTCCCAAATATTCCTTTGCCGATTCCACAAAAACAGTGTTATCAAACTGCTCAACGTAAAGAACTGTGTAACTCTGTGAGATGAATTCACACATCACAAAGCAGTTTCTCAGAAAGCTTACATTTGGTTTTTATCTGAGGATATTTCCTTTGTCACCATAATCTTCAATGCGCTCCACTGCAGATTCCAAGAAAACAGTGTTAGCAAATTGCTAAGTGAAAAGTACAGTGTAACTCTGTGAGATGAATTCACACATCACAAAGCTGTTTCTCAGAATGCTTCTTTCTAGTTTTTATCTGAGGATAATTCCTTTTTCAACAAAGACCTCAATTCACTCCTAAATATCCCTTTGCAGATTCCACAAAAAGAGTGTTAGGAGACTGCTCAATGAAAAGGAAAATGTAACGTTGTGAGATGAATTCACACGTCAAAAAGCAGTTTCTCAGAAAGTTTCCTTCAAGTTTTTATCTGAATAAATTTCCTTTTTCACCATAGGCCTCATTGCGTTCCCAAATATCCCTTTCCAGATTCCATGAAAACAGTGTTTTCAAACAGTTCAATGAAAAGAACAGTGTGACTCTGTGAGATTAATTCATGCATCATAAAGCAGTTTCTCACAAAGCTTATTTCTAGTATTCATCTGAGGATATTTAGTTTTTCAATGCAATTCAAAATATCCTTTCTCAGATTCCCCAAAAACAGTGCCACCAAACTGCCCCAGGAAAACAGTGGTGTAACTCTGTGAGATTAATTCACACATCACAGACCTGTTTCTAAGAAAGCTTCTTTCTAGTTTTTAATCTGAGAATATTTCCTTTTTCACTATATTCCTGAATGTGCATTCGAATATCTCATTGCAGATTAAATGAGAAAAGTGTAAGTGAACTTCTTAATGAAAAGAACGGTGTAACTCTGTGAGATGAATTCACACATCACAAAGAAGTTTCTCAGATAACTCATTTTTGGTTTTTATCTCAGGATATTTCCTTTGTCACCATAATCTTTAATGCACTCCGAAGTATCCCACTACAGATTCCAAGAAAACAGTGTTGACACACTGTTGAGTGAAAAGTACAGTGTAACTCCATGAGATGAATTCACACATCACAAAGCAGTTTCCTAGAAAGCTTCTTTCTAGTTTTTATCTGAGGATATTTCCTTTGTCACCATAGGCTTTAGTGCTGTACAAAATATCCCTTCTCAGATTCCCCAAAAAGAGTTCTACCAAACTGCTCTATGAAAAGAGTGGTGTAACTCTGTGACATGAATTCACACATCACAAAGCTGCTTCTCAGATAGGTTCTTCCAAGTTTTTATCTGAGGATATATCCTTTTTCACCATATTACACTATGTGCTTCGGAATATCCCATTGCAGATTCCGTGAAAAAAGTGTGAGAAAACTTCTCAATGAAAAGAAGGGTGTAACTCTGTAAGGGAAACTCACATATCACAAAGCAGTTTCACAGAAAGCTTCTTTTTGGTTTTTATCTGAGGATATTTGCATGGTCCCCATAGGCTTCAAAGTACTCCCAAATATCCTATCACAGATTCCATGAAAACAGTGTCATCAAACTGCTCAATTAAACGAATGGTGTAAATCTGTATGATGAATTCACACATCACAGAGCAGTTTCTCATAAGATTCTTTCCAATTTTTATCTGAGTGTATTTCCTTTTTCACTATTAGCCTCAATGCAAATATCCCTTTGCAGATTCCACGAAAACAGTGTTATCAAAGTGCTCTATGAAAAGAAACCTGTAACTCTTTGAGATGAATTCACACATCACAAAGGACTTTCTCAGAAAGCTTCTTCCCAGTGTTTATCTGACAATATTTCATTTTTCACCATAGGCTTCAATGCAATTCAAAATATCCCATCACAGATCCGCCAAAAACAGTTCTAACAAACTGATCCATGAAAAAAAAATCGTGTACTTCTGTGAGATGAATTAACACATCACAAAGCGGTTTCTCAGAAAGCTTCTTTCTAATTTTTATATGAGGATATTTCCTTTGTCACCATAAGCTTCAAAGCGCTCTGGACTATCCCATCGCAGATTCCAAGAAAATAGTGTTAGAAAACTGCTCAATGAAAAGAAGAGTGTAACTCTGTGAGATAAATTCACACATCATGAAGAAGTGTCCCAGAAGGCTTCTTTCTAGTTTTTTTTCCTGAGGATATTTCCTTTGTCACTATGGGCTTCAATGCACTCACATACATCCCTTTATAGATATTCCATGAAAACAGTGTTAGCAAACTGCCCCAAGAAAAGAATTGTGTAACTCTGTGAGATGAATTCACACATCAAAAAAGTTTCTCAGAAAGCTTCATTCTAGTTTTTATTTGAGGATATTTCCTTTGTCATCATATTCTTCAAAGCGATACAAAATATCCCATCTCAGATTCCACAAAAAGTGCTACCAAAGTGATCTATGAAAAGAATCGTGTAACTCTGTGAGATGAATGAGGACGTCACAAAACAGTTTCTCAGAAAGCTTCTTTCTAGCTTTTATATGAGGATTTTTCAATTTTCAACATAAGATTCAATGCATTCCAAAATATCCCGTAGCAGATTCCAAGAAAACGGTATTATCAAACTGCACATTGAAAAGAAGAGTGTAATTCTGTGATATGAATTCACACATTCCAAAGCAGTTTCTCAGAAAGTTTCTTTCTAGTTTTTATCTGAGGATATTTCCTTTTTCACCATAGGCCTCAAAGCACTCCCAAATATCCCTTTGCAGATTCCATGAAAACAGTGTTAGCAAACTTCTCCATGAAAAGAAAGGTGTAACTATGTGAGATGAATTTATACATCATGAAGAAGTTTCTCAGAAAACTTCTTTCTAGTTTTTATCTGAGGATGTTTCCTTTGTCACCCTGATCTTCAATTAAATTCAAAGTATCAATTCTCAGATTCCCCTAAAACAGTTCTACTAAACTGCTCCATGAAAAGAATCGTGTAACTCAATGCGATGAATTCACAAATCACAAACAGTTTCTCACAAAGTTTCTTTAGAGTTTTTGTCTGAGGATATTTCCTTTGTAACCATAAGCTTCAATATGCTCTGACATATTCAATTGCAGATTCTAAGAATACAGTGTGAGAAAACTGCTCAATGAAAAGAACAGCGTACTTCTGTGAGATGAATTCACACATCACAAAGCAGCTTATTGTAAAGCTTCTTTTTGGTTTTTATCTCAGGATATTTCCTCTGTCACCATGGACCTACATGCGCTCCCATATATCCCTTTGTAGATTCCACGAAAACAGTGTTACCAACCTGCTCCTGCTCCAAGAAAAGAATTGCGTAACTCTGTGAGATGAATTCACACATCACAAAGCAGGTTCTCAGAAAGCTTCTTTCTATTATTTATCTGAGGATATTTCCTTTGTCACCACAGGCTTGAATGAAATTCAAAATATCCCTTCTCAGATTCCCCAGAAACAGTGCAACCAAGCTTCTCCATGAAAAGAAAGCTGTAACACTGTGAGATGAATTTACACATCACAAAGAAGTTCCTCAGAAAGCTTCTTTCTAGATTTTATCTGAGGATATTTCCTTTGACACCATAGGCTTGGAAGCGATGCAAAGTATGCCTTCCCTTATTCCCCAAAAACGGTGCTAACCAAAATGCTCCATGAAAAGAAAGATGTAACTCTGTGAGATGAATTCACAAGTCACAAAGCAGTTTCCCAGAAAGCTTCTTTCTAGTTTTTGCCTGAGGATTTCATTTGTAATCATAACCTTCAATGTCCTCTGAAATAACCCATTGCAGATTCCAAAAATACAGTGTGAGCAAACTGATCAATGAAAAGAACAGTGTAGCCCTGTGAGATGAATTCACACTTCACAACGCAGCTTATTAGATAAGCAGTTTCTCAGAAAGCTTTTTTCCTCTTTTCTTCGAAGGATATTTCCGTTTTCACCACAGCCAACCTTGGACTTCTGAATATACCTTTGCAAATTCCACAAGAAGAGTCTTAGCAAAAGGCTTCTTGAGGATAAACCTGTAACTGTGAGATGAATTAACAGAACACTAAGCAGTTTCCCAGAAAGCTTCTTTCCTGTTTTTCTCTGAGGATATTTTCTTTTTCATCACAGCCCTCTATGGGCTTCCAAATATCACTTTGCAAATTCCACAAGAACAAGCTTAGGGAACGGCTTTTTGAGGGGAAAGCTGTAACTCTGTGAGATGAATTAACAGAACACTAAACCATTTCGCAGAGAGCTTCTTTCCAGTTTTCATCAGAGGATATTTCCTTTTTTATCATAGCCCTCCATGGGCTTCCAAATATCACTTTGAAAATTCCACCAGAACAGTCTTAGCGAAAGGCTTCTTCAGTGGAATCTGTAATTCTGTGAGATGATTTCACAGAACACAAAGGAGTTTCTCAGAAAGCTTCTTCCTCTTTGTTATCGGAGGATATTTCCTTTGGCCCTATAGTCTTCAAAGGGATCCGAAATATCCGTTCTCAGATTCAAGAGAAATAAGGCTAGCAAGAGATCCACGAAATACAGCTGTAACTCTGTGAGTGGAAGTCACACGTCACAAAGCAGGTTCCCAGAAAGCTTCTTTCCAGTTTTTCTCTGTGGATATTTTCTTTTTCACCATAGCCCTCTACGGGCATCCAAATATCACTTTGAAAATTCCAAAAGAACAGGCTTAACGAACGGCTTCTTGAGGGGAAAACTGTAACTCTGTGAGACGAATTAACAGAACACTAAGCACTTTCTCAGAGGCTTCTCTGTAGTTTTCATCGGAGGATATTTCCTTTTTCACCATAGCCCTCCATGGGCTTCCAAATATCACTTTGCAAACTCCACAAGAACAGTCTTAGCGAAAGGCTTCTTCAGGGGAATCTGTAACTCTGTGAGATGATTACACAGAACACAAAGCAGTATCTCAGAAAGCTTCTTCCTCCTTTTTATCGGAGGATATTTCCTTTGGCCCTATAGTCTTCAAAGGGATCCGAAATATCCGTTCTCAGATTCCCCAGAAATAAGGCTGGCAAAGAGATCCATGAAATACAGCTGCAACTCTGTGAGTGGAAGTCACACATCACAAAGCAGCTTCTCAGAAAGCTTCCTTCCAGTCTTCCTCTGAGGATACTTTCTTTTTCACCATAGCCCTCTATGGGCTTCCAAATATCACTTTGCAAATTCCACAAGAACAGGGTTAGCGAACGGCTTCTTCAGGGGAAAGCTGTAACTTTGTGAGATGAATTAACAAAACACTAAGCAGTTTCTCAGAAAGCTTCTTTCCACTTTTCATCGCAGGATATTTCCTTTTTTGCCATAGCCCTCCATGGGCTTCCAAATATCACTTTGTAAATTCCAAAGGAACAGTCTTAGCGAAACGTTTGTTGAGGAGAAAGCTGTAACTCTGTGAAATGATTTCACAGAACACAAAGTTGTTTCTCAGAAAGCTTCTTTTTCTTTGTTATCGGAGGATATTTCCTTTGACCCAATAGTCTTCAAAGGGATCCGAAATATCCGTTCTCAGATTCCCCAGAAATAATGCTAGGAAACAAATCCCGAAAATACAGCTGTAACTCTGTGAATGAAATTCACACATCACAAAGCAGTTTCTCAGAAAGCTTCTTTCCAGTTTTTCTCTGAGGATATTTTCTTTTTCACCATTGCCCTCTAACGGCTTCCAAATATCATTTTACAAATTCCACAAGAACAGGCTTAGCGAACGTCTTCTTCAGAGGAAAGCTGTAACTCTGTGAGATGAATTAACAGAACACTAGACAGTTTCTCAGAAAGTTTCTTTCCAGCTTTCATCGGAGGACATTTCCTTTTTCACCATAGCCCTCCATGGGCTTCCAAATATCACTTTGCAAATTCCACAGGAACAGTTTTAGCGAAAGGCTTCCTGAGGGGAAAGCTATAACTCTGTGAGATGATTACACAGAACACAAAGGAGTATCTCAGAAAGCTTCTTCCTCTTTGTTATCAGAGGATATTTCCTTTGGCCCTATAGTCCTCAAAGGGATCCGAAATATCTGTTCTCAGATTCCCCAGAAATAAGGCTAGGAAACAAATCCCCGAAATACAGCTGTAACTCTGTGAATGAAATTCACACATCACAAAGCAGTTTCTCAGAAAGCTTTTTCCAGTTTTTCTCTGAGGATATTTTCTTTTTCACCATTGCCCTCTAACGGCTTCCAAATATCACTTTACAAATTCCACAAGAACAGGCTTAGCGAACGTCTTCTTCAGGGGCAAGCTGTAACTCTGTGAGATGAATTAACAGAACACTAGGCAGTTTTTCAGAAAGTTTCTTTCCAGGTTTCATCGGAGGACATTTCCTTTTTCACCATAGCCCTCCATGGGCTTCCAAATATCACTTTGCAAATTCCACAGGAACAGTTTTAGCGAAAGGCTTCCTGAGGGGAAAGCTATAACTCTGTGAGATGATTACACAGAACACAAAGGAGTATCTCAGAAAGCTTCTTCCTCTTTGTTATCGGAGGATATTTCCTTTGGCCCTATAGTCTTCAAAGGGATCAGAAATATTCGTTCTCAGATTCCACAGAAATAAGGCTGGCAAAGAGATCCACGAAATACAGCTGGAACTCTGTGAGTGGAAGTCACACATCACAAAGCAGTTTCCCAGACAATTACTTTCCAGTTTTTTTCTGAGGATATTTTCTTTTCCACCATATCCCTTTATGGGCTTCCAAATATCACTTTGCAAATTCCACAAGAACACGCTTAGCGAACGGCTTCTTGAGGGGAAAGCTGTAACTCTGTGAGATGATTTCACAGAACACAAAGGATTTTCTCAGAAAGCTTCTTTCTCTTTGTTATCGGAGGTTATTTCCTTTGGCCCTATAGTCCTCAAAGGGATCCGAAATACCCGTTCTCAGATTCCTCAGAAATAAGGCTAGCAAACAGATCCACGAAATACAGCAGTAACTCTGTGAGTTGAAGTCTCACATCACAAAGCAGTTTCTCAAAAAGCTTCTTTGCAGTTTTTCTCTAAGGATATTTTCTTTTTCACCATTGCCCTCTAACGGCTTCCAAATATAACTTTACAAATTCCACAATAACAGGCTTAGCGAACGGCTTCTTGAGGGGAAAGCTGTAACTCTGTGAGGTGAATTAACAGAACACTAGGCTGTTTCTCAGAAAGCTTCTTTCCAGTTTCCATCGGAGGACATTTCCTTTTTCACCATAGCCCTCTATGGGCTTCCAAATATCACTTTGCAAATTCCACAAGAACAGGCTGAGCGAACGGCTTCTTGGGCGGAAAGCTGTAACTCGCTGAGATGAATTAACAGAACACTAAGCAGTTTCTCAGAAAGCTTCTTTCCAGTTTTCATCGGATGATATTTCCTTTTTCGCCATAGCCCTCCAGGGGCTTTCAAATATCACATTGCAAATTCCACAAGAACAGTCTTAGCGAAAGGCTTCTTGAGGGGAAAGCTGTAACACTGTGAGATGAATTAACTGAGCACTAAGCAGTTTCTCAGAAAGCTTCTTTCCAGTTTTCATCGGAGGATATTTCCTTTTTCAGCGAAGCCCTCCATGGCCTTCGAAATATCACTTTGCAAATTCCACAAGAACAGTCTTAGCGAAAGGCTTCTTGAGGGGAAAGCTGTAACTCTGTGAGATGATTTCACAGAACACAAAGGATTTTCTCAGAAAGCTTCTTTCTCTTTGTTATCGGAGGATATTTCCTTTGGCCCCATAGTCCTCAAAGGGATCCGAAATATGCGTTCTCAGATTCCCCAGAAATAAGGCTAGCAAACAGATCCTCGAAATACAGCTGTAACTCTGTGAGTGGAAGTCCCACATCACAAAGCAGTTTCTCAGAAAGCTTCTTTCCAGTTTTCCTCTGAGGATATATTCTTTGTCACCATTGCCCTCTATGGGCTTCCAAATATCACTTTCCAAATTCGACAAGTACAGGCTTAGCGAACGGCTTCTTGACAAGAAACCTGTAACTCTGTGAGATGAATTAACAGAACGCCAAGCAGCTTCTCAGAAAGCTTCTTTCCAGTTTTCATCGGAGGATATTTCCTTTTTCACCATAGCCCTCCATGGGCTTCCAAATATCACTTTGAGAATTCCAGAAGAACAGTCTTAGCGAAAGGCTTCTTGAGGGGAAAGCTGTAACTCTGTGAGATGATTTCACAGAACACAAAGGAGTTTCTCAGAAAGCTTCTTTCTCTTTGTTATCGGAGGATATTTCCTTTGGCCCTATAATTTTCAAAGGGATCCGAAATATACTTTCTCAGATTCCCCAGAAATAAGGCTAGCAAACAGATCCACGAAATACAGCTGTAACTCTGTGAGGGGAAGTGACACATCAGAAAGCATTTTCTCAGAAAGCTTCTTCGCACTTTTTCTCTGAGGATATTTTCTTTTTCACCATAGCCCTCTATGGGCTTCCAAATATCACTTTCCAAATTCCACAAGAACAGGCTTAGCGAACGGCTTCTTCAGAGGAAAGCTGTAACTCTGTGAGACGAATTAACAGAACATTAAGCAGTTTCTCAGAAAGCTTCTTTCCAGTTTTTATATGAGGATATTTCCTTTTTCACCATAGCCCAACATGGTCTTCCAAATATCTCTTCGCAATTTCCACAGGAACAGTCTTAGCGAACGGCTTCTTGAGGGGAAAGCTGTAACTCTGTGAGATGATTTCACAGAACACAAAGGAGTTTCTCAGAAAGCTTCTTCCTCTTTTTATTGGAGGATATTTCCTTTGGCCCTATAGTCTTCAAAGGGATCTGAAATATCCGTTCTCAGAATCCCCACAAATAAGGCTATCAAACAGATCCAGGTAATACAGCTCTAAATCTGGGAGTGGAAGTGACACATCACAAAGCATTTTCTCAGAAAGCTTCTTTCCAGTTTTTCTCTGAGGATATTTTCTTTTTCACCATAGCCCTCTATGGGCTTCCAAATAACACTTTGCTAATTCCACAAGAACAGGCTTAGCGAACGGCTTCTTGAGGGGAAAGCTGTGACTCTGTGAGATGAATTAACAGAACATTAATAGTTTCTCAGAAAGCTTCTTTCCAGTTTTCATCTGAGGATATTTCCTTTTTAACCATTACCTTCCATGGGCTTCCAAATATCACTTTGCAAATTCCACAAAAAGAGTCTTAGCGAAACGCTTCTTGAGGGGAAAGCTGTACTTCTTTGAGATGATTTCACAGAACACAAAGGAGTTTCTCAGAAAGGTTCTTTCTCTTTGTTATCGGAGGATATTTCCTTTGGTCATAGCCTTCAATGGGATCCGAAATAGCCGTTCTCAGAATCGACACAAATAAGGCTAGCAAACAGATCCAGGAAATGCAGTGGATTTCTGTGAGTGGAAGTCACACATTACAAAGCAGTTTCTGAGAAAGCTTCTTTCCAGTTTTTCTCTGAGGATATTTTCTTCTTCACTGTAGCCCTCTATGGGCTTCCAAATATCACTTTACAAATTCCACAAGAACAGGCTTAGCGAACGGCTGCTTGAGGGGAAAGCTGTAACTCTGCGTGATGAATTAATAGAACACTAAGCAGTTTCTCATAAAGCTTCTTTCCAGTTTTCATCGGAGGATATTTCCTTTTACGCCGTAGCCGTCCGTGGGCTTCCACATACCACTTTGCAAATTGCGAAAGAACAGTCTTAGCAAAAGCCTTCTTGAGGGGAAAGCTGTAACTCTGTGAGTTGATTTCACAGAACCCAAAGGAGTTTCTCAGAAAGGTTCTTTTTCTTTGTTATCGGAGGATATATCCTTTGGCCCTATAGTTTTAAAAGGGATCCGAAATATCCGTTCTCAGATTCCCCAAAAATAAGGCTAGGAAACAGCTCCACGATATACAGCTCTAACTCTGTGTGTGGAAGTCACACACCACAAAGCAGTTTCTCAGTAAGCTTCCTTCCAGTTTTTCACTCAGATTATTTTCTTTTTTGCCATACCCCTCCATGGGCATCCAAATATCACTTTGCAAATTCCACAAGAACAGTCTAAGTGAAAGACTTCTAGACGGGAAAGCTGTAACTCCCTGAGATGATTTCACAGAACAGAAAGGAGTTTCTCAGAAAGCTACTTTCTCTTTGTAATCGGAGGATATTTCCTTTGACCCTATAATCTTCAAAGGGATCCGAAATATCCGTTCTCAAAATCCCCTCAAATACGGCTACAAACGGTTCGAGGAAATATAGCTCTTACTCTGTGAGTGGAAGTCACACATCAGAAAGTAGTTTCACAGAAATCTTCTTTCCTGATTTTCTCTGAGGATATTTTCCTTTTATCCATAGCCCTCTATGGGCTTCCAAATATCTCTTTGCAAATTCCAGAACAACAGGCTTAGCGAACGGCTTCTGGAGGGGAAAGCTTTAACACTGTGAGTTGAATTAACAGAACACTAAGCACTTTCTCAGAAAGCTTCTTTCCAGTTTTCTTCGGAGGATATTTCCTTTTCGCCATAGCCCTCCATGAGCTTCCAAATATCACTTTGCTAATTCCACAAGAACAGTCTTAGCGATAGGCTTCTTGAGGGGAAAGCTGTAACTCCGTGAGATGATTTCACAGAACACAAAGGAGTTTCTCAGAAAGATTCTTTCTCTTTCTTATCGGAGGATATTTCCTTTGGCCCTATAGTCTTCAAAGGGATCCGAAATATCCGTTCTCAGATTCCCCAGAAATAAGGCTCGGAAACAGATCCACGAAATAGAGCTGTAACTCAGTGAGTGGAAGTCACACATCACAAAGCAGTTTCTGAGAAACATTCTTTCCAGTTTTTCTCTGAGGATATTTTCTTTTTCACCGTAGCCCTCTAAGGGCTCCCAAATATCACTTAGCAAATTCCACAAGAACAGGCTTAGCCAACAGCTTCTTGAGAGGAAAGCTGTACCTCTGTGAGATGAATTAACAGAACACTAAGCAGTTTCTTAGAAAGCTTCTTTCCAGTTTTCATCGGAGGATATTTCCTTTTTCACCATAGCCCTCCATGCGCTTCTAAATATCACTTTGCAAATTCCACAAGAACAGTCTTACCGAAAGGCTTCTTGAGGGGAAAGCTGTAACTCTGTCAGATGATTTCACAGAACACAAAGGAGTTTCTCAGAAAGCTTCTTTCTCTTTGTTATCGGAGGATATTTCCTTTGGCCCTATAGTCTTCAAAGGATCCGAAATATCCGTTCTCGGATTCCCCACAAATACCGCTAGCAAACAGATCTAGGAAATATAGTTCTAACTCTGTGAGTGGAAGTCACACATCACAAAGCTGTTTCTCAGACAGCTTCTTTCCAGTTTTTCTGTCAGGATATTTTCTTTTTCACCGTAGCCCTCTATGGATTTCCAAATACCACTTTGCAAATTCGACAAGAACAGGCTTAGCGAACGGCTTCTTGAGGGGAAAGCTGTAACTCTGTGAGATGAATTAACAGAACACTAAGCAGTTGCTCTGAAAGCTTCTTTCCAGGTTTCTTCAGAGGATATTTCCTTTTTCGCCATAGCCCTCCAGGGGCTTTCAAATATCACATTGCAAATTCCACAAGAACAGTCTTAGCGAAAGGCTTCTGGAGGGGAAAGCTGTAACTCTGTGAAATGATTTCACAGAACACAATGGAATTTCTCTGAAAGCTTCTTCCTCTTTGTTATCGGAGGATATTTCCTTTGGCCCTATAGTCTTCAAAGGCATCCGAAATATCCGTTTTCAGATTCCCCAGAAATAAGGCTAGCAAACAGATCCACGATACAACACAGCTGTAACTCTGTGAGTGGAAATCACACATCACAAAGCAGTTTCAGAGAAATCTTCTTTCCAGATTTTCTCTGAGGATATTTTCTTTTTCACCGTAGCCCTCTATGAGCTTCCAAATATCACTTTGCAAATTCCACAACAACAGGCTTAGCGAACAGCTTCTTGAGGGGAAACCTGTAACTCTGTGAGATGAATTAACAGAACACTAAGCAGTTTCTCAGAAAGCTTCTTTCCAGATTTCATCTGAGGATATTTTCTTTTTCACCATAGCCCTCTATGGGCTTCCAAATATCACTTTGCAAATTCCACAATAACAGTCGTAGCGAAAGGCTTCTTGAGGGGAAAGCTGTAACTCTGTGAGATGATTTCAGAGAACACAAAGGAGTTTCTGAGAAAGCTTCTTTGTCTTTTTTATCGGAGGATATTTCCTTTGGCCCTATAGTCTTCAAAGGGATCCGAAATATCCGTTCTCAGATTCCCCAGAAATTAGGCTAGCCGACAGATATACGAAATTCAGCTGTAACTCTGTGAGTGGAAGTCACACATCACAAAGCAGTTTCTCAGAAAGCTTCTTTCCAGTTTTTCTCTGTGGATATTTTCTTTTTCACCGTAGCCCTGTATGGTTTTCCAAATATCACTTTGAAAATACCACAAGAACAGGCTTAGTAAACGGCTTCTTGTGGGGAAAGCTGTAACTCTGTGAGATGAATTAGCAGAACACTAAGCAGTTTCTCAGAAAGCTTCTATCCACTTTTCATCGAAGGATATTTCCTTATTCACCATAGCCCACCTAGGGCTTCTAAATATACCTTTGCAAATTCCACAAGAACAGTCTTAGCAAAAGGCTTCTTGAGGGGAAAGCTGTAACTCTGTGAGATGATTTCACAGAACACAAAGGAGTTTTTCAGAAAATTTTTTTCTCTTTGTTATCGGAGGATATTTCCTTTGGCCCTATAGTCCTCCAAGGGATCCGAAATATCCGTTCTCAGATTCACCAGAAATAAGGTTAGCAAACAGATCCACGAAATACAGCTATAACTCTGTGAGTGGAAGTCACACATCACAAAGCAGTTTCTCAGAAAGATTCTTTCCACTTTTTCTCTGAGGATATTTGCTTTTTCACCATAGCCCTCTATGGGTTCCAAATATCACTTTGCAAATTCCACAAGAACAGGCTTAGCGAACGGCTTCTTGAGGGGAAAGCTGTAACTCTGTGAGATAAATTAACACAACACTAAGCCGTTTCTCAGAAAGCTTCCTTCCAGTTTTCCTCGCAGGATTTTTCCTTTTTCACCATAGCCTTCCATGGGCTTCCAAATATCACTTTGCAAATTCCACAAGAACATTCTTAGCGAAAGGCTACTTGAGGGGAAACCTGTAACTCTCTCAGATGATTTCACAGATCACCAAGGAGTTTCTCAGAAAGCATCTTCCTCTTTGTTATCGCAGGATATTTCCCTTAGCCCTATAGTCTTCAAAGGGATCCGAAATGTCCGTTCTCAGATTCCACAGAAATAAGGCTAGCAAAGAAATCCACGAAATACAGCTGTAACTCTGTCAGTGGAAGTCACGCATCACAAAGCAGTTTCTCAGAATGCTTGTTTCCTGTTTTTCTCTGAGGATATTTTCTTTTTCACCATATCGCTCTGTGAGCTTCCAAATATCACTTTGCAAATTCCACAGAACAGGCTTAGCGAACGGCTTCTTGAGGGGAAAGCTGTAACTCTGTGAGATGAATTAACAGAACATTACGAAATTTCTCAGAAAGCTTCTCTCCAGTTTTCATCCGAGGATATTTCCCTTTTCACCATAGTCCTCTACGGGCTTCCAAATATCACTTTGCAAATTCCTCAAGAACAGGCTTAGCGAACGGCTTCTTGAGGGGCAAGCTGTAACTCTGTGAGATGATTTCCCAGAACACAAAGGAGTTTCTCTGAAAGCTTCCTTCTCTTTGTTTTCGGAGGATATTTCCTTTGGTTCTGTAGTCTTCAAAGGGATCCGAAATATCTGTTCTCAGATTCCACAGAAATAAGGCTAGCAAAGAGATCCACGAAATACAGATGTAACTCTGAGTGGAAGTCACACATGACAAAGCAGTTTCTCAGAAAGCTTCTTTCCAGTTTATCTCTGAGGATATTTTCTTTTTCACCGTAGCCCTCTATAGGCTTCCAAATATCACTGTGCCAATTCCACAAGAACAGGCTTAGCAAGCAGCTTCTTGAGGGGTAAGCTGTAACTCTCTGAGATGAATTAACAGAACACTGAGCAGGTTCTCAGAAAGCTTCTTTCCAGTTTTCATCGGAGGATATTTCCTTTTTCGCCATAGCCCTCCATAGGCTTCCAAATATCAGTTTGCAAATTCCACAAGAACAGTCTTAGCGAAAGACTTCTTCACGGGAATCTGTAACTCTGTGAGATGACTACACAGAACACAAAGTAGTATCTCAGAAAGCTTCTTCCTCTTTGTTATCGGAGGATATTTCCTTTGGCCCTATAGTCTTCAAAGGGATCCGAAATATCCGTTCTCAGATTCCCCAGAAATAAGGCTATCAAACAGATCAACAAAATAAACCTGTAACTCTGTGAGTGGAAGTCAGTCATCACAAAGCAGTTTCTCAGAAAGCTTCTTTCCAGTCTTCCTCTGAGTATATTTTCTTTTTCACCATAGCCCTCTATGGGCTTCAAAATATCACTTTGCAAATTCCAAAACAACAGGCTTAGGGAACTGTTTCTTGAGGGGAAAGCTGTAACTCTGTGAGATGAATTAACAGAACACTAAGCAGTTTCTCAGAAAGCTTCTTTGCACTTTTCACCAGAGGATATTTCCTTTTTTTCCATAGCCCTCCATGGGCTTCCAAATATCACTTTGCAAATTCCACAAGAACAGTCTTAGCGAAAGGCTTCTAGAGGGGAAAGCTGTAACTGTGTGAGATGATTTCACAGAACAAAAAGTAGTTTCTCAGAAAGCTTCCTTTTCTTTGTTATCGGAGGATATTTCCTTTGGCCCTACGGTCTTCAAAGGGATCCGAAATATCCGTTCTCAGATTCCCCAGAAATGAGGCTAGCAAACAGATACACGAAATACAGCTGTAACTCTGTGAGTGGACGTCACACATCACAAAGCAGTTTCTCAGAAAGCTTCTTTAAAGTTTTTCTCTGAGGATATTTTCTTTTTCACCATAGCCCTCTATGGGCCTCCAAATATCACTTTGGAAATTCCACAAGAACAGGCTTGGCGAACGGCTTCTTGAGGGGAAAGCTGTAACCCTGTGAGATGAATTAAAAAAACACTAAGCAATTTCTGAGAATGCTTCTTTCCACTTTTCATCGGAGGATATTTCCTTTTTCACCATAGCCCTCCATGCTCTTCCAGATATCAGTTTGCAAATTCCACAAGAACAGTCTTAGGGAAAGGCTTCTTGACGGGAAAGCTGTAACTCTGTGAGATGATTTCACAGAACACAAAGTAGTTTCTCTGAAAGCTTCTTTCTCTTTCTTTTAGGAGGATATTTCCTTTGGCCCAGTAGTCTTCAAAGGGATCCGAAATATCCGTTCTCAGATTCCCCAGATGTAAGGCTAGCAAACAGATCGACGAAATACAGCTGTATCTCTGTGAGTGGAAGTCACAAGTCACAAATCAGTTTCTCAGAAAGCTTCTTTCCAGTTTTTCTCTGAGGATATTTTCTTTTTCACCATAGCCCTCTA
>NW_022161202.1:0-21103 GCF_008728515.1 Papio anubis | reverse complement strand
ACCATGTTCCTGTGTTGGTTTCCTGTTGCTGTGGCAGAAAATTATCACAAACATGGTGTAGGAGAGAATACACTGACCCCTTCCACTTCTGGAGACAGAAATTGGATCCAGTCCTCCCTGCTCTAAAATCAAGGCATCTACAGAACTGTGTTCCCTCTGGAGACTCAGCAGAGCGGTTCTCTTGACTTCTCCTGCCATTGTGGCTCGTGGCTTTCCTCCACCTTCAAAGCCCACAGTGGCTGATGGAGTCTCCCACGACGCTGCTCTAATCCCCACTCCCCTCTCCTCCTCCTCTCGTGTGGTCCCTTGTGATTCCACTGAGCCCAGTGGGACAATCCAGGCCGTCTCCCCATCTCAAGGTCAACTCATCAACAATCAGAGTTCCATCTTCCCCTTCAGTCCTCTGCCCTATAGCATAAAGAGTCACAGGCTCCAGGGATTAGAATGTAGCCATATTGGGGACAGTTATTCTTCCCATCATGGCACCTATTTCCATGTGTTCAATCCCCTTTTACCCCAGAGACAGTCAGGTCCTGGGTGATGGGACCCTGGTGGACACCCCCCGCAGAAGCTCTGGGATTCAGGAGGTGGGACAAGGAGAAGCCCAGACAGGAGCCCCCTGACCTGTGACCATGATCTCCAGGGGGTCACTGAGTGCCGACCACTCAGTGGGGGAGTGCGGGTATGAGCCCCGACATCTGTAGGTCCCTGCGTGTGCCGGGGTCACAGGACCCATGAGGAAGCTCTCCTGGAATATTCTGCCGTGGAAGACGGGAACGTGGCTTCTGTCGTCTTTGTACAGAGTGACCGGTGGTTTAAGGAGGAATAGAATGTCTTCTCCATAGATAACATGGGCCCAAGGGTTACGATAGAAAAAAATAAATAAATTCCACACGTATTCTCACACTATAAAACCACTTTGTTTTTATCTTGGTGTTGTAAATTTTTATGATTTATATTTAAATTGAGAAATAAAGTGAGATAATAATCGCCCTTCACTATTCGTGGGTGATTGGTTTCAGGATCTCCGCCAGATGCTCACCACAATTCGCAGGTGCTCAAGCTCTACATAAAATGGTACAGTTGCATATAAGCCATGTTCATCCCTCCTGTATACATGAAATCATCTCTAGATTACGATAATTCGGACACAGCCTAAGCATACCATTTCTTCGTTTGTGTCCATTCAACATAGTTTTGCTTTTAAAATTTTGTGGATTTTTCTCTGAATATTTTTGATTTGCAGTAGTTGTCTCAACAAACACCTGTAAACCCCACAGATCTGGAGGAGCCACTGCATTTATGGTATGAAAGATGATGTGTTGACATGTGTCACCGTGGAGATGAGACTAACAAGCACTTATGACTCTACAGATGTTTCATGTTGGAATGGCTCTGCCAGCTTTCCAGGTCTGCAGAGAGTAAGAATATCACTTGTTCATCTCATTCAATGATCCTGTAACCTCTTATGCTGCATCGTTGGATGGAAATTGACTTCCAGACAGAAACTCTGTGGCTCCACCTGCTTCCAGAAGGTCAGAGTCCAGGGGTGAGAACCCAGGAGAACATATGGGCTATAATGGACATATAGTAATGATAACACCCAGAAACTTTCTCGCTTAATAAGGAGTCACAATACCTAAAGGATGAGGGTGCAGAGGTGTTTATTTGAAGAGGGAGAGAGCTACGTTGAAAAATGATAGTAAAAATTTATAAGTTTCACTGCTGACAAGGGCTGAAAGACAATCTGAGGGGAGGTGGAACAGCATGAGGGAAGATGGAAATCAGCACGCGTCTAAGTGCCGGTTAAGAGGGAGCCTCTTTGTATGTTTGGAATTGTGGGAGTTCCTCAGTGTGACTGCAGTAGCCTCCAGTAGGACTAGGAAGTAAGCCAGCTAGATTGGAGAGGTGGGCAGGGGTCAAGTGGAAATGGAGAATTGTGGGCTGGGCAAAGCGAGTGTGTTGTCTCTGCGCAGGCAGGGGACCTTAGAGATTTGTGTTTGAGAGAGGCACGCTCAGATCTGGGTGGGTGTGAGGAAGAGCTGCGTCCTAAGATGCAGACTCACAGCTTCAGATTCCCAAGGCTGGGTACTACTGGAGCTGTGTGAGCCGCTTTGAGACAGGGCTGTTGTCTCCCTAGAAGACCTCCCTTCAAGGCCTGACGGTGGTGCTCATGGATAGAAGACAACTTCGATCTGGGCTCAGGCATTTGGAAGCTCCGTGTACACGCTTGGTATCTGTTGGGGTGCCTTGGGCCCTGAGAAGGGCGAGTGCTTTTTCCTGTGTGAGAACGCAGTGATCCAACTTGTGCTGCATGTCACCTCCTGAGGGTCTGGTTCATCAGAGTCCTGGGAGAGGGAAATGTTGGAGGAGGGGAGGGGCTCACACTCTTCAGGACTAGTAGGGAATAAGATTCGATCCATGAGGCTGCCGAGGGACCTACCTCCCTGTTCATTGTTCTCTGTCTCCGCAGGCTCTGGTCCATTACAGCAGCATCTGTAGGGAGACAAAAGTCATCAAACAGCTGGGAGGAAACTTGGGTCCTCATTTCATGTGCAGAGCCCAAACACGCATGGAGACTGTAGGTGCTCCTCGAGGTCCCTCAGCTGCCAACAGCCAGACTCAGACATTCCCATTCTGAGTTCAAGACCCCTTCCCATGAATGGCTCTCAATTTCCATCCCATTGATTCTGTCTCCCACTTTCTGCCTGTCATGGAACCTTCTCCTGGATGTCAGCTGCAGGGACATGAGGATACAGTTCAGAATCAGGCAATGGTCTGTGAGCTGGAAGGCAGGGACAGGGTGTCTGGTGCTCTCTCTAGAAAGCTCTGCCTCTGTGGCTCCTGCCTTGGGCCAGAGACCATCCTGCCGGGTGAGGAACACACACCTGCCTGCTCCCATCTCATGTTTCTCTCCCCACACGCACCCTGAGGTCTCTGGCCTCTGCTTCTGCGGAGGACTTACTTTTTGTTGGAGCACCAGCGATGCAGGAGAAAGAAGAAGATGGTGAAGAGGATCATGACCACTGAGGTCCTTAATCAGAACATGCAGGTGTCCTGGGATACCTGGGAGGAAGAAGACACTCCAATAAGAAGCTAATCACAGCAGTTCCTTGTTATGGATTGTCTCGCTTCTTGATTGACAGGTAACCATGTGGGAATGTCTCCTTAGGGACAAGCTGCCTGATGGCGGGAGACCCAGCTTCCTCCTGCTCTGTTTTGAGGAAGGAGGAAGGGGACCAGGAACCATGAAACGTGGGAGCCTCTAGAAACTGGGACACGTGAAGAGTAGACTCTGCCTGGAACCTGGAGGGAAGGCAGCCTTGCTCCTCACCTTGATGTTAGCCCAGGAGATGCATTTTATCCTTTGAGCGCTGTTCGTAAGATAATTAAACAGCTGTTTTGTTTTCATCCACCAATTTTGTGGAAATTTTATGGCAACAATAGGAAAGGGATTCTAACTGCACAGCCTGAGCTTGGGGCCATGGCTGAATGAGTCAGTGAATGGAGTGTATGCAGTAAGGCTCTTTTACTGCAAGGTTCTTTGCTCTGCTGAGTCAGCCAGGGTTGCCCATGATCCACAGGAGTTCATTCCTTGGCAAGTGATCTTCTAAAAACACCTTGGCCTCATTAGATGTTCCCTTCCCTTCCTCTTTCAAGCCCCCAGGAATTCTATCCTCCAGTTAGAATGCAGGCAGAAAAAAAAACACTGCATTTTTCCCAGAAGGAGATCAGATTTGCAATCATTCTTCCACTGTAGGAGGTCTCAGCTGCAGAAGATTAGAGATTAAGAGACTTCACTGAGCCCTGTGCTGGGCCAAGATCCCTTTTGCTGTTGGAGGTCTGAGTTCAGGGAGAGATGGTGGAAGACAGGCCCACAATCAGAGCTGGAGGTGCTGAGCCGCTTGAATCCAAGGCTTCCACCTCCTCAGGTTTCCAAAAGCAGAGATAAGAGGATTCTTTACTCACTGGTTTTGGAGCTGGTTCAGTGGGTGAAGGCCAACTACGAAGGGTTTCCTAGAATAGAGACAGGAGAGAGGTGAGGAAATGAGGGTGCCTGTCCCCACTCAAGGGAAATCTTTGAGGTTGGTTCATGGCCAACACTGTGTTATCCAACACTGGGCTCTGGGAGTCCTGGATCCTCTTTCTCCATACTTTTGTATGTGTTACCCATTGTCTCGAGACTTTAAGATATAGAGGGAAAACAGGAACATCACATTACCTGGACTTAAAAATATGTTACAGAGCCTGTAGTAAACAAAACAGCATGACGTTGGCATAAAGAAAAGTACATAGAACAATGGAGTAAAATGAAGAACACAGATATAATCTATAACACCGCCTACATTCAACGGCTTTATTTTTTTTTTTTTTTTTTCGAGATGGAATCTTGCTCTGTCACCCAGGCTGAGTGTAGAGGTGCACCGGGCTCACAGCAACCTCTGTCTCCTGAATTCAAGCAACTTCTCTGTCTCAGACTCTCGAGTAGTGGTATTGGTGAGCTGACCACCATGCTCTGCTAATTTTGGTACTTTTTAGTGGAGACAGGGTTTTACTATGCTGGCCAGGCGGGCCTAAACCTGGTCTCAGGTGATCCACCCACCTTGGCTCTGAAAGTGCTGGGACTGCAGGTGTGAGCCACCATGCCCAGCCAATCCACGTATTTTGACAAAGGTGTCAAGAACCTACAATCAGGAAAGGACAGTCTTTTACAAAACGATGGGAAAACGGGTTATCCGCATGAGGAACGACACTGCACCTCTACCTCTCACCATTCACAAAAGTCAACCAAAATGGATTATTTAATCTTGAACCATGTAAACACGTAGAAGAAAATACTGGGAAATGTCAGACATTTGTCTGAGAAAGACATTTTGTTTAAAACCTCAAAAACACAGGGAATCAAAGCAAAACAGACCACAGGGATTCCATCAAACTAAGCAGCTTCCTGCACTGCAAAACAAGCAACCAACAAAGTGAAGAGACAACCCACAGAATGGGAGAAAAAACATTTGCAAACCATGCTGCCTGAGTCGGATTTACACCAGAAATATAAGAAGCTCAATGAACGAATAAAAGCAATTAATTTAACTAAAAAATGAGCAAAAAAGACATGAACAGACATTTCTCCACAAACAAAACACATATAAAATGGGCCATCCTGTGCATGTGAAACACTGTTTAGTATCACCATTATCAGAGAAAATACAAATTAAAATCACAATGATATAAAAATTGTTAACCAAAATATGGGAAAATATTTTACTAATAATCAAATAAAAATGGTGTTTGTTTTTAAACAAAATAATAAAAATAAAATCACAATGAATTTTCATCTCACCCCATTAAAATGGCTTTTATCTGCAAGATGGTGTGGAAACAAATGCTGGCAAGATGGTAGAAAGGAGAATCCTGGTACCCTGTTTGGTGGAAGGTAAATTAGTACAGCCTGCCATGCAGAAAAGTATGGAAGTTCATAAAGAAACTGAAAAAGAGACTGGGTGCATGGTGGCTCATGCTTGTAATCCCAGCACTTTGGGAGAGCGAGGGGGCACCTCCTTGAGGTCAGGAGCTTGAGAGCAGCTCCGATCAACATGGGGAAACCCCTGTCTGTGTACTAAAAATACGAAACGTAGCTGGGCTGCATGGCACCTGTAATCCCAGCCCCAGGGAGGCTGGAGGCAGAAGAATCATTTAATCCAGGAGGCCACGCCTCCCCGGGAGGCTGCAATGAGCCTAGATTGTGTCATTTGCACTCCAGCCTGGGCTACAGAGGAAAGCTGTGCCTCAAAACAAAAACAAAACAAAACCAAACAAAAGACTAAAAAGAGAATTTTCATAGTATCTACAAATCTACTACTGGGTTTACATCCAAAGGAAAGGGACTTCAGTGTATGGAAGTTCTATCTGCACTCCCATGACTGTTCCAGCACAGTTCAAAGTAGCCAAGATGTGGAGTCAAACCTACCTGCCCCCTCAAGGATGAATGATAGAGAGAATGTAGTACATACACACAGTGGAGACTACTCATTCATAGAGACAGTAATATCCTGACATTTGCAGCCACATGGATGGAACTGAGCTCATTACAAAGATTGCCATTTCTCACCCCTATGCAGGAGCCTAAAGTGGATCTCAAGAAGGTAGAGAGTAGAATGGTGGCTACCAGAGGCTGGTGGAAGGTAACGGGTGGAGGGTAAAAACAACACAAAACCAAACCAGAACAGAATAGAAATGTATTTATGACTACTCAGACTTTACACTTAAAAATGGTAAAGGTGGTCAATTTTATAGGTGTTTTGAACCCAACAATGATTTTTAAATGAAAAGGAAGGATGTAGTGCTGCTGGTGATGATAAGGTTCGTGTGGGTGAGAGGCTGGGATGGGCTTGGGAAATGGGTAATGCTGAGGGGCTGGAGGGAACTCTGATCTGCCTCAAACTGAGCCCAGTCTCCTCCCTCTGGGTCTGTCCTGACCAGCTTCTCCATCTGCCTGGGTGCCTCCTGGAGCCCCGACCATCGACCACCATCAGCAGGCCATGCAGGAGGGTTTGAGGTGCCCTCTGCCATCCCAAGGCCCTGATCCCGGCCCCTCACACCGAGGCTTGGTCTCTCTGAACCTGTCCATGCTTTCCATCATCAGCAGCAAAGTTCCTCAGCAATGGCTCTGGGATCATAAGACATGTGGACAGGCATGGGGTTTCTACCTGTGACAGAAACGTGCAGTGGGTCACTCGGTCTGACCACTTGTGGGTGTGGCACGAAAGAACCAAGAATTCAGACTTCTCCGGGTGCCAGGGCCCAGAGGGAAGTCGGCCTGAATGTTCCATTGATCGCTTGGCACTGCAGAGAGGTCACAAGTTCACGAGCCTCCCCTCCCGGGATAGATGGTATGTCAAATGAGCACCGAGCTGCAGACAAGGTCACGTTCTCTCCTGCCTGAACCATGGGGCCTGGCTGGGCTGGAGAGTAGGTTTCTCATATAGACCTGGAAGCGAGAGAAGAGGCAGTTTCTTCAGGGAGGTTCTTCCCCGTCACAGCGCCCCTCACATCTGGAGCCGAGAACTCACTCCTCTGATCTATGACCCAATGCGCCTCTGTCTCACCCTCCACCCCGTCACCTTCTCATGTCTGGCTTCCTTCCACTTTCTCTGTCTCTCGGCCCTGACCTCACCTCCCCAGCCTGAGGTGTTTTCCCCTTTTGTATTGTTTTCTCCTGATCCTCCTGATTGTTGACTTGATCTTCCTTTTCTTTTTAATTCTGAGTTTCTTTCACTTTCTGTCTTTGTTCATAACCGTTCGCACATTTCTATTCATTATCTATCGCATTGATCTATCTATCTGCTACCTGTCAATCTACTTCTCTAATTATCTATCTGTAATCTATATCTATATCATGTAATTTCTATCAATTGTCTGTCTCTATCTATCCAATTCATCTATCTATTATCTATACCTATGTATCATCTGTCTATTCCTCTCTATCTGTCTGCCTCTGTGTCTCTATGTATCATCTACTTTATCTATATCTATCTATGTCTATCTACCTTATCTGTCTATCTTTGATCCATTGACGATGACCGACATCATCATCTTCGGCATCAATCACCATCTATCTATAACCCATCCACCACCTATCATTCCACGATGATCTATCTATATCTATCTACCCACCATCTATCTCCATCTCCTTGTCTTTTCTCTGCCTCTCAGTCTCTGCCCCATTTCGAATCTCGCAATCCATCCCCACACTTTACCCATCTCGTCTTTGTGCCCCTCCCTCAGGGTTCCTGATTTTCTCCCTTCCATCATTCCTCTCCACCCTCTGCCCTCTTCTGTCTCTTTATGTCTGTGACCTCGGTCCCCTTCCTCTGCCCATTCTCTGTGTTTGCGTTCCTTGCTTTTTGATGTTCCTGATTTCTCTTGTGTCTCTTAGAATCCGCCTATATGTGGGGGGTTATGTGAATATGAGCCTCAGAATCCAGTGTGGCGACCCTGGGTACACACAGCATACAGGGGTTGGCGCTCTGGGGCCATGGACTATCCGGGACGATGACTTCCACTGCACGTGAAGTGAGGTGTCAGAACAAACACGGCATCTGTAGGTGCCACAAGGTCTGAGGCCACAGGGGCACCACTGAGGACAGAAGTATGGGTGCCCTCTTGCCCTCCCAGAAACACTTTGTGGAGTTAAACAGAAATGAAGTTTCTAACCTGTGCCAAGTCTCTGAGGAAAGTCAGCACAGAAGGACGCCTCTCTGGGGCCATGTGTGTCTGTCTGAGTGTCCCTTTAACTCTTTCTCTTTTCTACCCTATGGCTCCCTGTAGTTCAGTCCTCTGTTATGACAGCTGGTCTGTACTCAGGTTCCTGTTTTCTGTCTCTGTTGGTACAGACTCCTAAGTCAGTCTCTCTTCATAAGAATCCCACACTACTTTCCCCATGATCACCTGGGGCTTCCAAGTCCTGATCATTCACCTGTGTCCCAGTGACAATGAGAAGAATGTCCGACGCCTCACCTGTGATCACGATGTTCAGGGGTCACTGGGAGCTGACAACACATAGGGGAGGAGTGACAGAACCGTAGCATCTGTAGGTCCCTGCAAGGTCAGACGCCGTGGAATTGATGGAATAGCGGCCTGGGAACCCCCCACCATGGAGCTTCCAACAAGGTGCAAGGGTTTCAAAGGTCACCACTGTGCAGAAAGAAGTGCTCAAACACGGTATCTGATGAACATTGTAGGGTGACCGTCTCTCCTGATTTCCCACCAGGGACCGGGAGGCCAGAGGGAAGGTTTCTGTGGACTCTGTGAGAGAGTTGTGATTTAGAAGGCCTCCCTTTGTCGCCATATCCATGGCACCTGAATGAGTGAGGGTTCCCTCCCCGCTGTCTGCTGTCTCTTTCCTCCCTCTCTGTGTCTCCCCCTGTCTTTATCCCCAGGTGCAGGTCCCTCCATCTGTGTCCCTCCCTCTCTGTCCTGGCTCTGTCTCAGTAGCCTCTGACTCTTCCCACTGGGCCTGGAAGCCTCATCCCTTAGGTTGTTGTATCTGTTTCCCACTCATCTCTTTCTTTCCTGCTGTCTATGTGGGGTGGTCCACGGCAGGCTGCATGTCCGGGCCTCAAAGCAGCCTGGTTCAATCTCTTTGGACAAACTGGAGTCCCTGTAAGGAGGTGTGAACTGATCAGTGCAGGCAGGCAATTCAGTGTCCACACCCCCTGTTCCTTGGTGGGGGATTTCTGGGGAGCCTTCTCCTGCCATCCCTGTGCCTCTCCATGGCCTCAGCTTCACAGGGTGGCTCCTGGTGCTGGTTCCAGGAGCACGACCCCTCCCTATGTGGGATGGAGCCCGGTAGTGGCATAAGCTGGCCCCTCCTGATCTCGGGTTGCCAACCTTCTCCTTGTTTGGTTTCTTTAATTAATTGATTACCAATTGATTTTTGAGACAGAGTGTCACTTTTCACCCAGGCTGGTGTAGTGGTGTGGTCTTGGCTCACTGCACTTCCCCTCCCGGATTCAAGCCATTGAATCCAGTCGCTGGTTTACTCCCACCACCGCGTCCGCTATCAACAAGGTTTGGTTTCTTAACTTGTCTTGGACCATGTTCCTGTGTTGGTTTCCTGCTGCTGTGGCAGAAAGTACCATCCCCCTAAACATGGTGGCAGGAGAGAATACACTGACCCCTTCCACCTTTAGAGCCGTGAAATTAATCCAGTTCCTCCCTGGGCTAAAATCACAAGGGCCACAGAACTATGTTCTGGAGACTCCGCAGAGCCGCTTCTCTCACCCCTCCAGCCCGTGAAGGCCACCTGGCCATTGTGGCTCGTGGCCTCCCTCCTTCCAAAGCCCACATGGCTGATGGACTCTCCCACGACACTGCTCTAATCCCCACTCTCATCCTTTTCTCGCTTGTGCCTTTGTGATTCTACTGAGCTCCAGTGGGACAGTCCAGGCCGCCTCCCCATCTCGTCAACTCATATCAACAACCTGAGCCCATCTTCCTTCAGTCCCCGCCCTATAGCATAAATAGTCACAGGCTCCAGGGATTAGAATAAAACTACATTGGGGACAGTTATTCTTCTCCCATCACAGCACCCGCTTCCCCTGTATTCAATCCCCTCACCCCAAAGACAGCCATGTCCTGGGTGATGGGACTCCTCTGGTGGACACCCCCTGGGCAGAAGCTCTGGGATTCAGGAGGTGGGACAAGGAGAAGCTCCAGACAGGAGCCCTGACCTGTGACCATGATCTCAGGGGGTCACTGAGTGCCCACCACTCAGTGGGGAGGCGGTGAGCCCCCGGACATCTGTAGGTCTCGCAGGCCGAGGTCACAGGGCCCATGAGGAAGCTCCTGAAATATTCTCCTGCTGTGAAGACGGGAATGTGGCTTGTCGCCTTTGTACAGAGTGAACGTGTGGGTTAAGGAGGAATAGAATGTCTTCTCCATAGATAACACGGGCCCAAGGGTTACGCATAGAAAAAAATAAATCTACACGTATTCTCACACTATAAAACACTTCTTGTTTTTTATCTTGTTGTTGTAAATTTTTTATGATTCATATTTAAAACTGAGAAATAAAAGTGAGATACAATCGTCCTTCACTATTCGTGGGTGATTGGTTTCAGGATCTCCGCTCAGATACCACAATCTGCAGGTGCTCAAGCCTCTTACATAAAATGGTACAGCGTTTGCATATAATCCATGCTCATCCTCCTGTGTACATGAAATCATCTCTAGATTACTTATAATTCCTGACACAGCCTACACACCATTCCGTTTGTGTCCATTCAGCATAGTTTTGCTTTTTGGAACTTTGTGGATTTTTTCCCCGAATATTTTTGATTTATAGTTGGCTCAACAAACACCTGTAAACCCCACAGGTCTGGAGGAGCGACTGTGTATTTATAGTATGAAGATGATGTGTGGACATGTGTCCCCGTGGAGATGAGACCAACAAGGCCTATGACTCTACAGGTGTTTCATCTTGGAATGGCTCTGCCAGCTTTCCAGGTCTGCAGAGAGTAAGAATATCACTTGTTCATCTCATTCACGATCCTTGCAACCTCCTATGCGCTGCATCGTTGGATGGAAATTGGAGTTCCAGACAGAAATCAGGCTCCACCTGCTTCCAGAAGCTCAGAGTCCAGGGGTGAGAACCCAGTGGAGAACAGATGGGGCTACATGGACATAGTAATGATAACACCAGAAACTTTCGGCGAATAAAGAGTCACATTACCTAAAGGATGAGGGCAGATGTGTTTATTTGAAGAGGAGAGAGCTACATTGAAATGATAAAAAAATTTATAAGTTTCACTGCTGACAGAAGGCTGAAAGATAATCTGAGGGGAGGTGGAACAGCATGAGGGAAGGTGGAACAGCATGTGTCTAAGTGCCGTGTTAAGAGGGAGCCTCTTGTATGTTTGGAATTGTGAGTTCCTCAGTGTGACTGCAGCCTCCAGTAGGACTAGGAAGTAAGCCAGTAGGTTGGAGAGGTGGGCAGGGGTCAAGTGAAATGGAGAATTGTGGGCTAAGCAAAGGAGTGTGTTTTCCCTGCAGCAGGCAGTGGGGACCTTAGACATTTGTAAGCAAGAGAGAGGCACGTTCAGATTCGTGCTGTGAGGAAGAGCGATGTCCTAAGATGCAGACTCACACCTTCAGATTCCAGCTGCTGGTACATTGGAGCTGTGAAGCCGGTTTTGAGACAGGACTGTTGTCTCCCTAGAAGACCCCTTCAAGGCCTGACTGTGGTGCTCATGGATAGAAGACAACTTTCGATCTGGGCTCAGCATTTGGAAGCTCCGTGTACACGCTGGTATCTGTTAGGGGTGTCTTGGGCCTCTACAGAGAAGAGGCTGAGTGGTTTTCCTGTGTGTGTGAGAGCCTTGGTGATCCCAACTGTGCGTATGTCACCTCCTGAGGGGTCTTGTTCATCAGGGCCCTGGAGAGAGAGAAATGTTGAGTGAGGAGGGCTCACATTCTTCAGGACTATTAGGGAATAAGGCGAGTATCCACGAGTTGGGCCGGAGGACCTACCTCCTGTTCACTATTCTTCTGTCCCCAGCAGCTGGGTCATTACAGCAGCATCTGTGGGAGACAAAGAACTGGGAGGGGCGTCCTGGGTCCTCATTTTGTGTGCAGAGCCCAACACACAGGGGGACACTGTAGGTGCCTGGGGTCCCTCCCAGCTGCCAACAGCCAGACTCCAGACATTCTGTTTCTCTGAGTTCAAGACCCTTCCCATGAATGGCATACCGGTGCCCATCCCATTGATTCTGTCTCCCACTTTCTGCCTGTCATGGAACCTTCTCCTGGATGTCAGTGGGTACAGGGACGTGAGGGACCTGGCCCAGTTCAGAATCAGGCAATAGTCTGTGAGCTGAAGAGAGCAAGGACAGGGTGTCTGGTGCTCTCTCTAGAAATCCCACGCCAGCAGCTCCCTGCCTTGGGCCAGGAGACCATCCTGCCCATTGAGAACACACACCTGGAGTGCTCCCATCCCGCTTCCCCACGTCCCTGAAGTCTTTGGCCTCTGCTTTGTGACACTACTCTTTGTTGGAGCACCAGCGATGCAGGAGAAAGAGATGGTGAAGAGGATCATGACCACTGAGGTCCCAGTCCAGAACATGCAGGTGTCCGGGGATACCTGGAGGGAAGAAAGAAGACTCAATAGGAAGTAATCACAGCAGTTCCTTCTTATGGATTGTCTCGTTTCTTGATTGACAGGTAACCATGTGGAATGTCTCCTTGGGACAAAAGCGGCCTGATGGCGGGAGACCCAGCTTTCTCTGCTGTGTTTTGAGGAGGAGGGACCAGGAGTCAAGGAATGTGGGAGCCTCTAGAAACTGGGACATGTGAAGAGCAGATTTAAGCCTGGAACCTTCGGAGAGGGAAGGCAGCCTTGCTGTCACCTTGATTTTAGCCCAGTGAGATGCATTTTCATCCTTTTGAGCTACAGCACTGTAAGATAATTAAAAGCCGTTTTGTTTCATCCACCAATTTTGTGGAAATTTGTTATGGTAACAACAGGAAAGGATTCTAACTGCACAGCCTGAGCATAGGGCCGTGGCTGAATGGTCAGTGAGTCCCGAGAAGTGTGCGTGCATGAGCTCTGTTCTCTGTTACTCAAGGCTCTTGCTCTGCTGGAAGTCAGCCAGAGTTGCCTCACTGACCAGCAGGAGCTCATTCAGCAGCAGAGTGGAACTTCTCTGAAACACCTCACCCTCATTAGTGTTCCCTTCCCCTTCCCCTCTTTTAAAGCCCCCAGGAATTTATCCTCCAGTTAGGAATGCAGGAGAACACTGCAGTTTTTCTTGAGAAGGATGTCAGATTTGCAGTCATTCTTCCAGCTTGTGGGGTCTCAGCTGCAGAAGATTAGAGATTAAGAGACTTCACTGAGCCCTGTGGGCCAAGATCCCTTTTGCTGTTGGAGTGTCTGGAGTTCAAGAGATGGTGGAGAACAGGCCCACAGTCAGAGCTGGAGGTGCTGAGCCAAGGCTTGACTCCAAGGCTTCCACCTCCCCAGGTTTCCAAAAGCAGAGATAAGAGGGATTCTTTACTCACTGGTTTGCAGCTTACAGTTCAGTGGGTGAAGGCCAACTACTTGAAAGGGTTTCCTAGAATGAGAGACAGAAGAGAGGTGAGAAATGGGGTGCCTGTCCTCTACTCAAAATCTTTGAGGTTGGTTCAGCCCGAACACTCTGTTATCCAACTTGCACTGGAGCTCTGGGCGTCCTGGGATCACGCCTCTTCTCCACAATTTTTGTATGTGTTTGCCCATTGTCTGGAGACTTTTTAAGATATAGAGAGAAAACAGGAATATCACATTACCTGACTTAAAAATATGTTACAGAGCTGTAGTAAGCAAGCAGCATGACGTTGGCATAAAGAAGAGCATAGAACTGATGGAGAAAATGAGAGAACACAGATATAATCTGTGTGTCTACTTTCAATGGCTTTTTCTTTTCTTTTCTTTCCTTTTTTTTTTGTGATGGAATCTTGCTCTGTTTACTCAGGCTAGAGTGCAGAGGTGCAATCTGACTCACAGCAACCTGTGTCTCCTGAATTCAAGCAATTTTCTTGCCTCAGACTCTTGAGTAGTGGTATTACAGGCGCTGACCACCATGCTCAGCTAATTTTGTACTTTGGTGGAGACAGGGGTTTACTATGTTGGCCAGGCGGGCCTCGAACTCCTGGTCTCCAGGTGATCCACCCACCTTGGCCTCTGACAGTGCTGGGACTGCAGGTGTGAGCCACCATGCCCAGCCAGTCAGTACATTTTGACAAAGGTGTCAGAACCTACAATCGAGAAGGACAGTCTTTTCAATAGAAGCTTGATGCAGGGAAAACTGTATCTACATGCAGGGAATGAAATTGCACCTCTACACTCTCCCCATTCACAAAGTGGAAATCAAAAGCATTAAATGCATGAGTCCTAAGTCCTGAACCTATAAACACATAGAAGAAAATATTAGGGGAAATGCTAGGACATTTGCCTGAAAAGACATTTTATTTTAAAAGACACCAAACACAAGTAATCAAAGCAAAAAAATGAACCATAGGGATTACATCAAATTAAGCAGCTTCTGCACTGCAAAACAAGCAACCAACAAAGTGAAAAGACAACCCACAGAATGGGAGCCAATATTTGCCGACTACGCATCTGAGACGGGATTTATAACTGGAAATATAAGAAGCTCACATAACTCAATAAAACAAATAATTTAATCAAAAAATGAGCAAAAGTCCTGAACAGACATTTCTCCACAAATAAAACATATATGTGGCCATCATGTGTATGAAAGTGTTCAGTATCACTCATCATCAGAGAAATACAAATGAAAAATCACAATGAATTTTCATCTCACCCCATTAAAATGGCTTTTATCCATATGACAAGCAAAACAAATGCTGGCAAGATGGTAGAGAAAGGAAAATCCTGGTACCCTGTTGGTAGGAAGGTAAATTCGTACAGCCATTATGCAGAAAAGTAAGGAAGTTCTTTAAAAAACTAAAAAGAGGCTGGGCATGGTGGCTCATGCCTGTAATCCCAGCACTTTGAGGTCAGGAGTTTGAGAGCAGCCTGATCAACATGGGGAAACCCTGTCTGTACTAAAAAATACGAAACGTAGCTAGGCGTTGTGGCGTGCACCTGTAATCCCAGCTCCCAGGGAGGCTGAGGCAGAAGAATCATTTGATTCCAGGAGGCCACTGCCTCCCAGGAGGTTGCAATGAGCCTAGATTGTGTCAGTTGCACTCCAGCCTGGGCTACAGAGGAAAGCTCTGCCTCAAAAACAAAAACAAAACAAAAACCAAACAAACGACTAAAAAGAGAATTTTCATAGTATTCACAAATTCACTACTGGGTTTACATCCAAAGGAAAGGACTTCAGTGTATGGAAGTTCTATCTGCACTCCCATGACTGTTCCAGCACAGTTCACAGTAGCTAAGATGTGGAGTCCACCTACCTGCCCATCAGTGGATGAATGGATAGAGAGAATGTAGTACATACACACAGTGGAGACTACTCATCCATAGAGACAGTAACATCCTGACATTTGCAGCCACATGGATGGAACTGGAGCTCATTACAAAGATTCCCAATTCTCACCCTTATGCAAGAGCTCTAAAGTGGATCTCAAGAAGGTAGAGAGTAGAATGGTGGCTACCAGAGGCCAGGAAGGTAACGGTGGAGGGTAAAAACAACACAAAACCAAAACCAGAACAGAATATAAATGTATTTATGACCACTAGACTTTACACTTAAAAATGGTAAAGGTGGTCAATTTTATAGGTATTTTTAACCTCAACAATTATTTTTTCAAATGAAAAGGAAAGGGTGTAAGGGTTCCTGGTGATGATATGTCTGTGTGGGTGAGAGGCCGGGATGGGCTTCTGGGAAATGGGTAAGGTTGAGGGGCTGAGGGAACCTCTGATCTCCCCAAACTGAGCCCAGTCTCCCTCCTCTGGCTCTGTCCTGACCAGTTTCTCCATCTGCCTGGGTGCCTGGAGCCCTGACCGCGGACCACCACGCAGGCCATGCAGGAGAGTTTGGAGGTGCCCTCTCTGCCATCCTGCATCCTGATCCCGCCCTCACACCGAGGCTTGGTCTTCTCTCTGAACCTGTCCATGCTTCTCTCCATCATCAGCAGGAAGTTCCTCAGCTATGGCTCTGGGATCATAAGACATGGGACAGGCATGGGGTTTCCTCACCTGTGACAGAAACGGGCAGTGGGTCACTCGGGTCTGACCACTGGTAGGGTGCGGTACGGAAAGAACCGAAGCATCTGTAGGTTCCTCCGTGGGTGGCAGGGCCCAGAGGGAAGTCGGCCTGGAATGTTCCGTTGACGCTTGGCACTGCAGAGAGACTAAGTTCACGGGCCTCCCCCTCCCTGGATAGATGGTACATGTCAAAGGAGCGCCGGGAGCTGCAGGACAAGGTCACGTTCTCTCCTGCCTGAACCGTGGGGCCTGGCTGGGCTGAGAGAGAAGGTTTCTCATATTTACCTGGAAGGAGAAGAGGCAGTTTCTTCAGGGAGGTTCTTCCCTGTCACAGCTCCCCTCACATCTGAGCTGAGAACTCACTCCTCTGCTCTATGACCTAATGCTCTCTCTGTCTCTCACCCTCCACCCCGTCTCTCTTCATGTCTGTTTCCTCCTTCCACTTTCTCTGTCTCTCTAGGTCTCTGACCTCACTTCCCCAGCCCGAGGTGTGTTTTCCCTTTTTGTATTGTTTTCTTCTCTCTGACCCTCCTTGGATTGTTGACTTGATCTTCCTTTTTCTTTAATTCTGAGTTTCTCACTTTCTGTCTTGTTCATAACCTTCTGCACATTTCTATCTATTATCTATCGATTGATCTATCTATCTACTACCTGTCAATCTATCAATTATCTATCTGTAATCTATATCTATGTATCATGTATCTCTCTCTCTATCAATTGTCTGTCTCTCTATCTATCCACCATCTATCTATTATCTATACCTATGTATCATCTGTCTATTCCCTCTATCTGTCTGCCTGTGTCTCTATGTGTATCATCTACGTATCTATGTATCTATCTATGTGTCTATCTACCTATCTGTCTATCGATCCATTTATCTATCTATCTAATCTATCATCATCATCTCTATGTATCATCTATCAAACGCCATCTAAGTATCTATAACCCATCCACTACCTATCATCTACCTATTTATCGTCTATCTATATCTATCTATCCATCTACCATCTGTCTCTCTCCATCTCCTTGTCTTTCTCTGCCTCTCAGTCTCTCTGCTTCTATTTGGAATCTCTGCAGTGAATCCCCATCTTTGTCTATCTCTTGATAACGTGCCCTCCCTCAGGTTTCTGATTTGGGCTTTCAACCATTGTCCCATTCTCTCCACTCCTGCCCCCTCTCTTCTGTCTCTTTTATGGCTGTCTGTGAGTCTCTCCAGTCCCCTTCCTCTAGCTCATTCTCTGTGTGTTTGTAATGTTTGCTTTTGATGTTCCTGATTTCCTCTGTGTCTCTCAATCGATCATATGTGGGATTATGTAGATATGAGCCTCAGAATCCAGTGTAGGGACCCCAAAGTACACACAGCATACAGGGTTTGTGTTCACCAAATACACGATATCCACTGGGACGATGACTCTCACTGTCACCGGAGGGCAGAGGTGTCAGGAGCAAAGCACAGCATCTGTAGGTGCCACAAGGCCTGAGCCACAGGCTGACTCAGGACAGATATATGGTGTCCTAGGGTTCTCCTTGTAAAACGCTTTGTGGAGGTAAAACAGGAAATGAATTTTCCTGCTTGTGCCAAGTCTCTGAGCAAAGTCAGCACAGAAGAGCCTCTCTCTGGGACATGTCTGTCTGTCTAGGGTGTCCCCTTGCTCTTTCTCTCTTGCCTACCACCCTGTATGGCTAATGTCTGTCTCTGTTACATGACACCTGGTCTGTACTTGTGTCTCCTGTTTCTCTGTCTCTGTTGTTTACAGACCTCACAGTGAGTCTCTCCATAGAATCCCACTCCATCTTCCCTCATGACCACCTGGGGCTTTCAAGTGAGATCATTCCTCTGTGTCCAGTGACAATGAGGAAGAATGTCCGGACACTCTCACCTGTGATCACGATGTCCAGGGGGGTCACTGGGAGCTGACAACACATGGTGGGTGAGTGACAGAACTGTAGCATCTGTAGGTCCTGCAAGGTCAGACGTCATTAAGGTGTGATGGAATAGTTGGCCTGGGAGCCCCCACCATGGAGCTCTCCAACAGGTGCAAGGGAGCCTGAAGTTCACCTCACTGTGCAGAAAGTGCTCAAACACGGTATCTGAGGAACATTGTAGGGTGACCGTCTCTCCTGATTTCACCAGGGGACCTGGGAGGGCCAGGAGGAAGGTTTTTGTGGACTCCTAGAAAGAGAGGTTGTGAGGTTTGAACAGCATCTCCCTTTGTCATCATATCCATAGCACCTGGAATGAGTGAGGTTCCCCTCCCGGCTGTCTGTCTGTCTCCTCCCTCTCTGTGTCTCCCCTGTCTTTTTATCCCCTGGTGCAGGTTCACTCCATCAGTGTCCCTCCCTCTTCTCTCTGTCCATCTGTCTCCACCGTAGCCTCGGGCAGCCCAGCCCTTTCTACTGGGCTCAGCCTCATCCCTTAGGCTGTTTGTATCTGTTTCCCACTAATCTGTTTTCCCTGCTGCAATACATGTGGGGGTGGAAGAGGAAACACGGCAGGCTGCATGTCCAGGCTCTCAGCAGCCTGGTTCAATCTGTTTGGACAAACTGGAGTCCCTGGGAGGTATGGAACTGATCAGTAAGGCAGGCACCAGTGTCCACCTCCCTGTCCCTGGTGGGGATTGGGGAGCCCTCTCCCTGCCATGCCTGTGCCTTCTCCATGGCCTCAGCTTCCACAGGGTGGCTCCTGGTGCTGGTTCCAGGAGCATCGACCCCTCCCTATGTGGATGGAGCCTGGTGGTGGCATCAGTGTCCCGCCCTTCCTGATCTCGGGGTTGCCAGCCTTCTCCTTGTTTGGTTTCTTTAATTGGTGATTAATTGAGTAATTTTTGAGACAGAGTGTCACTTTTCACCCAGGCTGGAGTGTAGTGGTGTGGTCTTGGCTCACTGCAACTTCTGCCTCCCAGTTCAAGCGATTGAACCCAGTGGATTGGTTGCTAAGCCCACCACCGTGCCGGCTATGGATTGTTTGATTTCTTAACTTGCCCTTGACCATGTTCCTGTGTTGGTTTCCTGTTGCTGTGGCGAAGTTATCCCAAACATGGTGGCAGGGAAGAACACACTGACCTTCCACTTTCCAGAGTCAGAAATTGGATCCAGTTCTCCCCTGTGCTAAAATCGGCGTCTACAGAACTGTTCCCCTCTGGGGCCTCCATGGGAGCAGTTCTCTTGACTCTCCAGCCCGTGGGAGCCACCTGCCATTGTGGCTCATGGCCTTCGTCCTCCTTCAAAGCCCACAGTGGCTGATGGAGTCTCCCACGATATAACAATCCCCACACTCTTCTCATCCGCCTCTTCTTCTGGTTTGGTGCTGTGATTCCACTGAGCCCAGTGGGACAGTGGAGCCGTCTCCCCCATCTCAAGGTCAGCTCCACAACAGCCTGAGCTCCATCTTCCCTTCAGTCCCTGCCCTATAGCATAAAGAGTCACAGCCTCCAGGGATTAGAATGTAACCATATTGGGGACAGTTATTCTTCCCATCACAGCACTCATTTCCCTGTATTCAATCCCCCTTTACCCCAAAGACAGTCAGGTCCTGGGTGATGGGACCCTCGTGGACACCCCCAGCAGAAGCTCTGGGATTCAGGAGGTGGGACAAGGAGAAGCCCAGACAGGAGCCCTCTGACCTGTGACCATGATCGCCAGGGGGTCACTGAGTGCCGACCACTCAGTGGGGGACTGCGGGTATGAACCCCGACATCTGTAGGTCCCTGCGTCTGCCGGAGTCACAGGGCCCATGAGGAAGCTCTGCTGGAATATTCTGCTGTGGAAGATGGGAACGTGGCTTCTGTCGTCTTTGTACAGAGTGAAGTTGGTAAAGTTGTTAAACCCACGACGATAGTGACACCGAAGGGTCACGTGTCCTCCCTGAGGCACCAGAGCGCTGGGCTGGGCAGACAGGGAGGTCTTGTCCTGACCACCTGGGGGAGAAGGAAGCGCCACCTTAGAGAGGAGGATGTGGAGTCGCCCCTCCTTCCGTGTGCTCAGAAGATTCTTCCCCTTTCCATGTTTCTAAGGCTCCTACCACACCTGGGTGTCCAGGGCTACAGGAAGAACCCATCCCACATAGACATGGCGTCTCCCTACAACAAAGGTGTCAGCTGAGAGCTTTGAACAAGTGCTGAATAAGGGACTCTTACTAGATTTTAACACTTTAAGATGACTCACATAAAACAACACAAAGTAGAGACGGCATGGAGGGCATGTCCTTTGTGAATGGAACATCAGCCAGTGCATGAACTGAGCCCCCATCAGAGATTTGGAATGTCAGCGTCATGGCTGTGGTTTCCCCACCTCTTCTGGTAGAATGACAGCAGCCACACTGCAGCCCTGACCGTCATGCAAACACTGGAGGGTGTGAGTTACACCTTTGTCCTCAGAGGACCTGCTGTTCCTAGCACTGCTTCCCTCCCTTCCTCAGCTGCTGACACCACTTCCTCCCTGCACACCTCAGCTTGGAGCACCCCAAGCTCACCCCGGTCTTCACAGAGCTTGATTTGGCAAAGGGTAAGAAGGCCAGAGAGGACGAGGACAGAAGTGTGAGCCGAGCATTCCAGGGTCCCCCCTTCGTAGTTTATGAGACACTGTCGGACAGGACTTCCCTCCTGTTTCAGGAAAATCCTCTTAGGTGAGGAGATGACACCCTAAGGTTTGGGGAAGGACTCACCCGTGTGTGGACAGGCCCTCTGGACCAAGAAGAACCCTGGAAAGAAAGATCATGATGGATGATCCATCTGCAGGCAAACCAGGGCCTCCCCTGCTGCCCCCACGGGCTGTGCGTCTGGGCAGCCAGGCCCTTGCTGGGCTGAAGGTAAACTCACCCTGGCTGCCTACCTGCCCCTGCAGCAGGGATCTCAGCTGTGCAGAGACCCAGCCTCCTGATCCAGATCT
>NW_022161201.1:0-21110 GCF_008728515.1 Papio anubis | reverse complement strand
TGCGGTCCCCGGAGGCGGTGCGACCCCCGGCCCGCGGCTCCCTGGCAGAGGGCACGGCCCGGGCAGGAGGCTGGCGCCAGAGCGTAGGCGCCGCAGCTCCGCTGGCCGCCAGGTGGCAGGCGCGAGCCACCGACCCGGGGCCCAGGCCAGAGGGAGGGCGGCCCCGGGGACCCGCCTGGTTGGCAGGAGGGGCCGTTTAAGCCGGGAGCCAATGACCCCCAGAGAACCGTGTGCCGGGCAGGCCTGTGCCTTTGAAGGCCCTGGGGCAGGACCACGGAGCGGGGCCGGTTCGCGCAGGGCCTTGTGAGCGAGGCCTGCATTTCATTTTATCCTGGAGGGGAGGGAGGGAGTCCAATCCCAGGACCTGCTGTGCCTCCAGAGTTTCCTCCAACCTCATTTTATTTTCTGCATTTATTTTGCGACAGAGTCTTGCTCTGTGGCCCAGGCTGGAGTGCAGTGGCGCGATCTCGGCTCACTGCTACCTCCGCTTCCCGGGTTCAAGTGATTCTCCTGCCTCAACCTCCCTAGCTGGGATTACAGGCGCCTGCCACCACGCCTGGCTAAGTTTTGTATTTTTTAGTAGAGATGGGGTTTCACCATGTTGGCCAGGCTGGTCTCGAACTCCTGGTCTCAGATGATCTTCCTGCCTCTGCCTGCCAAAGTGCTGGGATTACAGGTGTGAACTACTGTGGCCGGCCTCCAACATTATTTAAAAATTGGCCGGGCGCAGTGGCTCATGCCTGCAATCCCAGCACTTTGGGAGGCCGAGGTGGGTGGATCACGAGATCAAGATCATCCTGGCCAACAAGGTGAAACCCGCTACTAAAAATACGAAAATTATCTGGGTGTGGCGGCACATGCCTGTAATCCCAGATACTTGGGAGGCTGAGGTAGGAGAATCACGCAATCATGGTTCACTGTAGGCTCAAATTCCTGGGCTCAAGTCATCCTCCCACCTCAGCTTCCCCAGTAGCTGGAACCATAGGCACCGCACTCAACTAATTTTGTGCTTTTGTTTTTCTGCAGAGACAGGGTCTTGCTTTGTTGCCCAGGCTGGTCTTAAACTCCCGGGCTCAAATGATCGTCCCGCCTCGGCCTCCCAAAGGGTTGGGATTACAGACATGAGCCACTGTGCCTGGCCCTGTTTTAATTTTTACTTTATTTATTTTTATTTTTTTGTAGACAAGCGGGAGAGGTGGGTCTCACTCTATTGCCCAGGTTGGTCTTTTTTTTTTTAGATGGAGTTTTACTCTGTTGCCCAGGCTGGAGTTCAGTGGCTCGATCTCAGCTCACTTCAACCTCTGCCTCCCAGGTTCAAGTGATTTTCCTGCCTCAGCCTCCTGAGTAGCTGGCATTGCAGGCATTCACCACCACACCCAGCTAATTTTTGCATTTTTAGTAAGGACGGGGTTTCACCATGTTGGCCAGGCTGGTCTCAAACGCCTGATCTCAGGTGATCCACCTGCCTCTGTCTCCCGAAGTGCTGGGATTACAGGCGGGAGCCACTGCACCCGGCTTTCTTTTCATTTTTCGCTTTTCTTTTTCTTTTTTCTTTTTTCTTTTTTTTTTTTTGAGACGGAGTCTTTCGCCCGGGCTGGAGTGCAGTGGCTGGATCTCAGCTCACTGCAAGCTCCGCCTCCCGGGTTCACGCCATTCTCCTGCCTCAGCCTCCGTCGCTTTTCTTTTTCTTTTCTTTCTTTCCTTTTTTTTTTTTTTGAAACGGAGTCTTGCTCTTGTTGCCCAGGCTGGAATGCAATGGCACAATCTCAGCTCACTGCAACCTCCACCTTCTGGTTTCCAGCGATTCTCCTGCGTCAGCCTCCCAAGTAGCTGGGACTACAGGCATGAGCCACCACGTCTGGCTAATTTTTTTGTATTTTTAGTAGAGATGGGGTTTCACTATGTTGGCCAGGCTGGTCTCAAACTCCTGACCTTGTGATCCGCCCGCCCCAGCCTCCCAAAGCGTTGGGATTACAGGCATGAGCCACCGTGCCTGGCTCATTTTTAGTTTTTCTTACAGTCTGGACCTGTCGCCCAGGCTGGAGTGCAGCGGCACCATCATAGCTCACTGCAGCCTCAACCTCCAGGGCTCAAGCCATCCTCCCACCTCAGCCTCCCGAGTAGCTGGGACCACAGGTGCGCACCACGACGCCTGACTAATGTTTTAATTTTTTGTAGATAGGGGCCACGTTGCCCAGGCGCGTCTTGAACTTCTGGGATGGAACCATCCTCCTTCCTCAACCTCCCAAGGTGCTGGGATTACAGGCATGAGCCACCGCCCGGCCTGGCCTGGAAGTTTTAAATTCCTGGGTTCCAGGACACCCAGCAGGCCGGGCAGGTGTGGGCTGCTGCCACAGGCAGGAGAGGGCACGGGCAGCAGGAGGCCGATGGACTGCAGTCTCCACCTTCTCACAGGCCTCCTGCTGCAGCCCAGCCTGGGCCAGGCCTTCCTCCCCTCCTCCCCTCCCTGGGGACGTGGCCAGGCCGGGCTGCAGTGTGAGGTCAGAGGTCACCCCGCCCCCAGCCTGGTTCCTGGAATGAGGACAGACCAATTGTGTTGGAGCAGAGGGACAGAAGCCACACTTCGGGGGCGTCTCCAGACCACCCGCTGGCCCCGGATCGGATCTCATTGGTGCCAGCTGGAGGTTGGGGGGTGGGTAGCCAGGGAGGGGAAAGTGAGGTACAGAGGCAGGAACGTTCCCCTCGGGGTGTGAGGCCCTCATTCTCCATCCCCTGCACATTTGTGGAGCACTGCCAGTTTGCAGGCACTGACGAACCCAGCTGCCCCGTACCGGCCCCACAGACCCATCCAGCAGTTCCAGCCGGCAGCGCCATCATTACCTGTGCCAGTGGGACAGCAGCAGCCGGCTCCAGTAGCCCTCTGCTTTTGGAAGCCTCTTGGGCGCCGCCTCTCTAGGCTGGGCTCTTAGCCAGCTCCAAAAATCTGCTATCAGTGGACGGTTTGAGTTTCACCTCCGGGAGCCTCCCGCCCTCCTAGCAAGCACCTAGCAGGCAGCCCAGGGAGGCGGCTGGGCTCTGAGAGGCTAGGGGGTGGCTGGGCCCTTCCTGGGCTGGGGAGGAGGTGGGGGGCTGAGTCCCTGGCTGGGGAGGAGGTGGGGGGCTGAGCCCTTCCCTGGCTGGGGAGGGGTGGGGGTGAGTCCCTCCCTTCCAGGCTGGGGAACTGAGAGGCGCACCCCCTCTGACTCCCGCCTCTGAGGCCCTCAGCTGCGGGTGAACAAGCAGAGCCTGACGATCCAGTTTGCGGGGGGCGGGGGAGCTTTTCCAGAGTTCTCCCCTCCTCTCCCTGGGGGCCGGGGGCTCCTCCAGGCAGCGAGTGGGCCTCCATCCCCAGGACCCAGGGTTCAGCAGACTCATTTCTGGCTGGAGTGGAAAACGCCATTTTCCCTTCCGGGGCCAGGGTCTAACGTGGGTTTCCGGGAACCAACCGGCTGGGACAGGTGCAGGGGGGTTGTTGGTCCCTCGCCTCCAACACAGCCCTGGGGAGGGACGTGTCCCGGCCAGCCTCGGCCAGGATGGTGCGCGGGGGGCCGGGCAGCTGAGTCTGGGCCTGTCCACCTCCGGCCACGCTGACCCACCTCCAGTCACGTTCCCTGGGCATGGGCAATGGGAGGGTGGACAGTGGGGTGGGCGGCCCAGGAAACCCTTTCCTGGGAAAATGTTGCAATACCACTTTCTTTGGGTTTGTGGCCAAAGAAGGAGAGGCCTTTTATTTTTTAATTTTTAATTAATTAGTTAATGTTTTTAGAGACGGAGTCTCGCTCTGTTGCCCAGGCTGGAGTGCAGTGGCACGATCTCGGCTCACTGCAACCTCCGCCTCCCGGGTTTAAGCAATTGTCCTGCCTCAGCCTCCTGAGTAGCTGGGATTACAGGCATCGCCACCACACCCAGCTAATTTTTGTATTTTTAGTAGAGGTGGGGTTTCACCATACTGGCCAGGCTGGTCTTGATCTCCTGACCTTGTGATCTGCCAGGTTCGGTCTCCCAAAGTGCTGGGATTACAGGCATGAGCCACTGCGCCCGGCCTAATTAATGTTTTTAGAGATGGAGTCTTGCTCTGTCGCCCGGGCTGGAGTGCAGTGGGTCGATCTCAGCTCACTGCAAGCTCCGCCTCTCAGGTTCTAGCAATTCTCCTGCCTCACCCTCCCAAGAAGCTGGGACTACAGGTGCCCGCCACCACGCCTGGCTAATTTTTTGTATTTTGGTAGAGACGGGTTTCACCATGTTGCCCAGACTGGTCTCGAACTCCTGAGCTCAGGCAATCCACCCACCTTGGCCTCCCAAAGTACTAGGATTACAGGCGTGAGCCACTGCACCCGGCCTTTTATTATTATTTTTAAGAGACAGGGTCCTGGTTGGTCGTGTGAGGCCAAGGCGGGTGGATCATTTGAGGTCAGGAGTTCGAGACCTCGTGGCCAACATGGTGAAAACCTGTTGCTACTAAAAGCACAAAAATTAGCCAGGCATGGTGGCGTGTGCCTGGTGCCTGTAATCCCAGCCACCTGGGAGGCTAAGTTGGGAGAATCACTTGAACCCAGGAGGCAGAGGTTGCAGTGAGCCAAGACTGTGCCACTGCACTCCAACCTGGGTGACACAGAGACCCTGACTCAAAAAAAAAAAAGGGAGAGGCTGGACATCATGGCTCACGCCTGTAATCCCAGCACTTTGGGAGGCTGAGGCAGGCAAATCATGAGGTCAGGAAATTGAGACCACCCTGGCCAACATGGTGAAACCCCGTCTTGCCGGGCGCAGTGGCTCACGCCTGTAATCCCAGCACTTTGGGAGGCCGAGACGGGCGGGTCATGAGGTCAGGAGATCGAGACCATCCTGGCTAACACGGTGAAACTCCGTCTCTACTAAAAAATACAAAAAACTAGCCGGGCGAGGTGGCGGGCACCTGTAGTCCCAGCTACTTGGAGGCTGAGGCAGGAGAATGGCGTGAACCCGGCAGGCGGAGCTTGCAGTGAGCTGAGATCCGGCCACTGCACTCCAGCCTAGGTGACAGAGCGAGATTCCCTCTCAAAAAAAAAAAAAAAAAAAGAAATCCCGTCTCTACTAAAAATACAAAAATTCAAAAATTAGCCAGGTGTGGTGTCGTGTGCCTATACTCCCAGTTACTCGGGAGGCTGAGGCAGGAGAATGACATGAACCCAGGAGACGGAGGTTGGAGTGAGCTGAGATCGCACCACTGCACTCCAGCCTGGGAGATAGAGCAAGACTCCGACAAAAAAAAACAAACCAAAAACCAGGGGCTGGGCACTGTGGCTCACTCCTGTAATCCCAGCACTTTGGGAGGCTGAGGCGGGTGGATCACGAGGTCAGGAGATCAAGACCATCCTGACTAACACGGTGAAACCCCGTCTATACTAAAAATACAAAAAATTAGCCAGGCGTGGTGGCAGGCGCCTGTAGTCCCAGCTACTCGGGAGGCCGAGGCAGGAGAATGGCGTGAACCTGGGAGGCGGAGCTTGCAGTGAGCCGAGATTACGTCACTGCACTCCAGCCTGGGAGACGGCGAGACTCCGTCTCAAAAAAGGAGAGAGAGAGAGAGAGAGAGAGAAAGGGTCTTGCTGTTGCCCAGGCTGGAGTACAATGGCATGATCACTGTTCATAGCAGCCACCATGCCCAGGTTTTATTTTTTTTTAATTTCTTGTAGGAATGGGGTCTCCCTATGTTGCCCAGGCTGGCCTCAAACTCCTGGGCTCCGTCCATCCTCCCACTGCAGCCTCCGAGTGCTGGGATTACGGGTGTGAACCTCCAGCCCCAGCTGAGTCCCTTACTATGTGCTGGGTTTGGGGGCTGCAGACTGGCTGTCCAGGGACCAAATCTGGCCCTTGGTCTTGTTTCCTAGGACCCGCATGGTGCTGCAAGGGAAAAGGTGAAAATGTGGCCGGCACTGGAAAAGTTCCCTCCCCCAGCCACCAGGACGCCCCTGAACCCAGGAGGCCTTAGCTCCAGGCGGCTTCACCAGTGGGCTGATTCCTGGGGTCGTCTAGGAGGTAAAGGAGGGCAAACCACAGTGGGGGTCTCGGGAACAGGGTGTCCCGCTCGACCCAAAGGCCTCCATCTGGGCTGCACAGAGGGTGGAGGACGCAGAGGGCGGAGGACGGGGGAGTCCTGTGCCTCCCGCCCAAGGAGCCACACCCTCCTGTTATGGGCAGGCGGGGACTGTGTGTTGGCTGCAGAGGATGGAAAGGAGTCTGTCAGAGCAAAGGGGGAGAGGGCTGTTCCTGGCGGTGGAACAGCTGTGTGAAGGCCCTGAGGCCGGACGGGGCCACCTGCCCTGGGAGCTTCGGTCAGATAACGCCAGGGGCACCCGCATGCAGAGCCCTGTGGGGGGAAGAGGCCTCCAGGAGGTGAGGGGTCAGGCTCACAGGCAGGTGGCTGGGGGTGCGCACACTGGCCCTGCCACACCTGTCATCCCAAATCCCTAAAACGGGATTGGTGTTGGGTTCTCAGCGAGGCACAGAGGTGCCCAGAGCGGCCTCCAGAGCTCCCCTCAGCCCTGTGGACCTTGGGGCCGGACCGTTCTCTGGGGTGGGGCTGTCCTGGGCACTCAGGATGCTGAGCAGAGCAGCGTCCCTGGACTCCACCCACTCCATGTCAGGAGCTCCCCCAAGTTGTGACAACCACAGATGTCCCCAGACATGGGCCAGGGTCCCCTGGGGGCAAAATCACCCTGGTTAAGATCTCCTGGGTTAGGGGATTCCACAGACCCCCTAGACTCTGCGTCCCATGATCCTCTGCCCTGCTGGGGTCCCAGGAGGCTGCACACACTGAAATCCACGCCCTGAGTGGGGAGGCAGAGAGGAGGTGAGTCCCAGGAACTGGGGTCCCCTAGTTTACACCGTCTGCCTCATCGGGAGTTGATCCTGGTGTCTGCTGCGGGCAGGAAGAGAACTGTTTTTTCCCCACCTTAAATAATTAAGGCAGAGTTTCCCAACTCCTATTCTGTGGACGCTGAGGTGCCAGATTGTTCTCTGGGGTGGGGCCATCCTGGGCACTGCAGGCCGCTGAGCAGTGTCCCCGGCCTCCACCCACTCCACACCCGGAGCACCCCCACAGCTGTGACCACCACAGGTGGCCCCAGACATGGGCCAGGGTCCCCCTGGGGGCACAGACCCTGGCTGAGGACCCCTGCTCTTTCTTTTTTTTTTTTTTTGAGACGGAGTCTTGCTCTGTCACCCAGGCTGGAGTGCTGTGGCCGGATCTCCAGCTCACTGCAAGCTCCGCCTCCCGGGTTCCCGCCATTCTCCTGCCTCCCAGCCTCGGAGTAGCTGGGACTACAGCTCCGCCACCTGCGCCCGGCTAGTTTTTGTGTATTTTTAGTAGAGACAGGGTTTCACCGTGTTGCAGCCGGGATGGTCTCGATCTCCTGACCTGCGTAGTCGCCCGTCTCGGCCTCCCAAGATGCTGGGATTACAGGCTTGAGCCGCTGCGCCCGGCCCTCTTTTTTTTTTTGGACAGTTTCCCTCTTGTCACCCAGGCTGGAGTGCAGTGGAGTGCGATCTTGGCTCACTGCAGCCTCGCCCTCTTCCGAGGTCAGAAGCGATTCTCCTGCCTCAGCCTCGAGTAGCTGGGACTGGCGTGAAACCCGCGGCGCCCGGCTAATGTTGTATTTTTAGTAGAGAAGGGGTTTCTCCATGTTCGTCAGGCTGGTCTCAAACTCCCAACCTCGGGCAATTGGCCCGCCTCAGCCTCCCAAAGTGCTGGGATTATAGGCATGAGCCACCGCACCCAGGCTTTTTTATTTTCTTCTTCTTCTTCTTTTTTAAGACAGAGTCTTGCTCTTGTTGCCTAGGCTGGAGTGCAATGGCACAATCTTGGCTCACTGCAACCTCCGCCTTCCGGGTTCAAGCAATTCTCCTGCCTCAGCCTCCCGAGTAGCTGGGATTACAGGCGGGCACCATCATACCTGGCTAATTTTTGTATTTTTAGTGGAGACGGGGTTTCTCCATGTTGGTCAGGCTGGTCTCAAACTCCCGACCTCAGGTAATCAGCCCACCTTGGCCTCCCAAAGTGCTGGGATAACAGGCGTGAGCCACTGCCCCCGGCCAGACCCCTGCTTTTGTATCTGTGTTCTGCCGCCCGGCACCAGACCTAGAGCGATGCCGGGCAGAGGGGGGTAGAGCACCCCCTTCCACTCACCCCTGGCTGTGCTGGGCAGGGGTGGAGGGTGGAACTGGAGGTTGGGGAGACGCCAAAAGAAAACAACACCACACAACACAGTGTTTTCTGTTAAAAGTCAGAAGTGTTTTGTCTTGTTTTAATATCTCATCAGCTTTACAGGGTTACAATCGTCTTAAATATTTCTGAAGTTTAAATACAATCTGCATAATAATGTTATTATAAAATGTAAACTTTCAGTGTTCTTTTAAATTTCAAAATCACACATTTTTTTTTTGGTCTTTTTGTCTTTTTTTTTTTTTTTTTTTCCTTTTAATACCTGAATGTTCTGCAAAAACTGAAATTGTTACAGGCCACCCTGCTGCGGCCAGGGCGACACAGGCTGGGCCCAGCCAGAGGTAGAGAGTAGTTTTATGGGTTTGTTTGTTTTTTTTTTTTAAAGTTTATTTATTTATTTATTTTTCTCCTATTACCTGAGTTTCAGGCGTGGTCCCCACGCCATCTGACAAACCCCAGAGAAACTGAAATTTCACACATCATGAATGAATGAAAGGCTGAGTTTACGTTTGCCAAGAAAAAAAATACAAAAGCACAGTTAGGGAATAAAGGGACAAAGTGAGTTAAAAAATGATAAAAGGAAGGAAATTCGACTGTACAGATGCGTGACTCTTAACAATGACCTGGCTGCCCCCGGTGCCCCGTGCCCACCCTCCCGCCTGTCCCCCCAACATCTCAGAGCAGGGGGAGCCCCCCTTGGCCTTGAGTGCGGGGTGCCCACTCAGTACGCAGCTAGGCCCCACGGTCCCAAGTGAACTCGAACCCGTCCAGGGTCCTTGTGGCTGAGGGGGCTGCCCGGCCCCCTCCCGGTCTGCATAAGGGGGTTGCTGAGCTGCACCCCAGAAAGCCACCCCGACTTTAAACCCCCACCGACAGGCGGTGGCGGGAGATGGGCACGGCTGGGGTTGAACAGGGCTACCTGAGGCAGGGAGGACCCTCTGGAGCCCACGGCTTCCTGCCCAGTATCCAGAACCAGACTCCCTGCAACGGCCTCCCATTTCCACGGCCAGCACGGCCACGGCCTTCAGTGCCTTCCTTCTCCTGGGCCGGGACCTAGCCTCGCGCCCGCTCCCCACCCGCCCCCCACTTGTCCCTACAATCATTGGAGTTAACAGCAGGCCCAAGTTCCCTGAGTTAGAATCCAGTTCCACCCACCGCCGGGAGGCCGGATTGCCCACACAGACACGACACACAGGATTCCCGACACACACACGCAGCCCGAGAGACGCGGCCCAGGCCGCGGCCCTGCGCAGCCCCTCCCCAGCCTCCGAGGCGGGCAGGTGCACGGGCCGCCAGATGCAGCCGGCAGCCAGCCTCAGTGGCTGCTGCAGACCTTGGTGCACGGGAGGTGGGGGAGAGGCACCCCAGGGGCTCAGATTTTGGCATCAAAAGTCAGACCTGAGGTAGACAGAGATAGGCAGCAGGTGCTTCTCCCAGCGCGGGGCCCAGGCGTGGGACGGGGGTCCCGGGGAGGAGCCCTGGAGGCCGGGGGGCACAGAGTTCAGGTGGTCCTGCAAATGGGGCCCGATTGTGTCTGGAGGCGGAAAGACACCCCCTTCCCAGGGTGATTGTGCTGCTACGGTGCCGGCCCCAGGAAGGGGCAGGGAGAACCTAGATACCCACCACCCCCTCCTGCAAAGGGGGTGTGTGTCCACGGCCCTGAGATCCGAGAAGGAAGTGCGGACCCCTCCCCAAAGACACAGGAAACTGACAGCCCCCTCCCACAGCCCGATGGGAAAGTGAACCCAGACTCAGGGGCTCAGAAGCCCCCCAGCCCCCTCCCCCGGGGGTCTCCAAGGCAATGGCGGAAGGGTGGTTAGGAGCGGGGGGAGTTGGGGAGTCCCCTTCGTCACTGACCCCCCATGCCGGTGGCCTAACAGGGCTCCCAGGGCCCAATTAGAGACCCAGGCTTACCCTGGGAATAGCTGAGTTAATCCCCACCCCAAGATGATGGCCCCGCCCATCACCACCCAACACCACGCGGGTCCAGCAAGGTCCCCAGACCCTGCCGCGGATTTCAGACCCAGCCTTTCTGCTCCAGCAGCTCCAGTCAAAATAACCCCTCAGCTGCGGTGACCCCACTTTCTTCTAGCCTGGGGGAGGGGCACTGACCCACAGGTTGGTGGGGGCAGCCTCCCTTCTCGGCTTCGATTTAGGTGCCCACAACTCGGGGAGCTTGCGGACCCGGCACAAAAGGCGTTGGGAGAAGAGGAAGGGACAGAGCGAGGAGAATGTTGGGATGTGGGGGGGTGTTCAGGACACCGGGGCCCCGAAATCCTCACCCTGAGCGAGGTCCGGCTTCACCCCCACTCCCCAGTATTGATAGTCCCCAAAAGCAGCCCTTTCGGGCAAGAGAAGAATCCCAATGAGACAGTGAGAGCCACATTCATCCCTGAGACAGGAGCCTGGGGACTGCGACAAGAACCACCCCTGCCCCCCAGGCCCTTTTTCCAGCACTTGCTACTTTTTAGATAAGATTTCCAGGCCGGGCAGGCGCGGCGGCTCACGCCTGTAATCCCAGCATTTTTGGGAGGCCGAGGCAGGCAGATCACCCCGAGGTCAGGAGTTTGAGACCAGCCTGACCAACACGGTAAAACCCCGTCTCTACTAAAAATACAAAAATTAACCGGGCGTGCTGGCGAGTGCCTGTAGTAGTCCCAGCTACTTGGGAGGCTGAGGCTGGAGAATTGCTTGAACCTGGGAGGTGCAGGTTGCAGTGAGCCGAGATCGTGCCATTGCACTCACTCCAGCCTGGGCGACAACAGCAAAATTCCGTCTCAAAAAAAAAAAAAAAAAAAAGATTTCCAGGCCCCTGACTCAAGAACCCAGCAGGCAAGCACGGCACAAGCAAAAGCAAAGTGGAATATCACAGTCAGCAGATCACTGTCACCGGGCCCCTGGCCCAAGACCCCAGCATGCACCCCCTGCCCCAGCCTGGCTCACAGCACCTGAGTTCACTGGCTTCGCGGCTCTAGCCCCAGGGATCCGATGTGCTGCACTCACAGCTGCCCAACGCACCCCCAGAACCGGACAAAGGGACCCAAATTGGTCATGGGAAAAATAAAAAGGTGAAGTTTTTTTTTTTTTTGCTTTTTTTTTCTTGCTTTTTCAAGACCAGTTTCCCTGAAGAAACACAAATATATAGCTATATAGATATATAGATATCCTTTTCCTAAGGTTTGATCCCCCCAAGAATAAAATAGAATATTTACACAACAAAACCCCTGAAACCTCTTAAAAACCCTACAGAGGAAAAAAAAAAAAAACATTTCCCAAAGCAACAAGAAAAAAAAAAAATTCAGTGATCTTAGTTCAGGGGTCTCACTGGACACGAGAAGCTGGGAGTGGTGAGTGTGTGGTGAATAGAAACTAAAAGAGAACTAAAGCAGACAAAAATGAAAACACACAGTGCAGGGATGTTTGAGGTAAATGGGATTGGCCCACGCTGCAGTGGGGCCGAACCAGACACCAGAGCCTTCGGTCCATCAGGGCTGCCGGAATGCCCTGAGAAACGTCTGCCTCTTTCTGTTTTTTTCTGTCGGATTTCCTTTGCTGTTCTCACAATTCATCTCTCTGAATGTCCAAAACCTGAGAAATTCAAGTGTTCCTTGGTTTTCCCCTGTTTTATTAAATTTTCTTTATATATATACGTATATATATATATTTTTCTCTTCTTTTTGGCGTCAGCTGTGGCTCCTTTCTGGGTATCTTCCCTCCCCACCCGTATCTTCCATGCATCCCACCAAGCCCTCTCGTGGCCACCTGGACCCCCTGCCCAGGCCGGCGGGCTCCGGGGTGGGTGGCGGGTGGGGAGTGATCTTGATTAAGGCAGCGAGTTATTTGAAGTGGGTGTGAGGAGGTCAGACGGCCCTGCTGGCCTGACGCCACCACTGGTTCCGGTGTTTCCTCCCCGGCCGCCTGCGTTGCTGCTGCTGCCGCCACCACCACCTTTGTTGGAAGCAGAGAGGGTGCGTGGGGGCGAGCTGAGCAAACAAGAACTCCTAAAGGCAAGAACAAGAACATGCAGGGTTTGAAAGGCATGGCCGGGCTGAGGGGAGACTTGAGGTACTCCAGGACATAAACTTCTTTCACTCTGTCCCCCAGGCTGGAGTGCAGTGGTGCCATCAGAGCTCACTGCAGCCTCAACCTCATGGGCTCAAGTGATCCTCCCAGCTCAGCCTCCCAAGTAGCTGAGACCACAGGGGCGTGCTACCATATCTGGCTGATTTATTTTATTTATTTATTTATTTTTTTTTTTGAGGCGGAGTCTTGCTCTGTGGCCCAGGCTGGAGTGCAGTGGCCGGATCTCAGCTCACTGCAAGCTCCGCCTCCCGGGTTCACGCCATTCTCCTGCCTCAGCCTCCCGAGTAGCTGGGACTACAGGCGCCCGCCACCTCGCCCGGCTAGTTTTCTGTCTTTTTTAGTAGAGACGGGGTTTCACCGTGTTAGCCAGGATGGTCTTGATCTCCTGACCTCGTGATCCGCCCGTCTCGGCCTCCCAAAGTGCTGGGATTACAGGCTTGAGCCACCGCGCCCGGCCTGGCTGATTTTTTTTTGTTTGTTTTATTTATTTATTTTTTTGAGACAGACTCTCACTGTGTCGCCCAGACTGCACTGCAGTGTTGTGATCTCGGCTCACTGCAGCCTCCACCTCCTGGGTTCAAGCAGTTTTCCTGTCTCACCCTCCTGAGTAGCCAGGACTGACAACAGGCGCCCGCCACCACACCGGCTAACTTTTGTATTTTTAGTACAGACAGAGTTTCACCATGTTGGCCAGGCTGGTCTCCAACTCCTGACCTCAGGTGATCCACCCACCTCGGCCTCCCACAGTGCTGGGATTACAGGCGTGAGCCACCGTGGCTGGCAATTTTTCATTTTTTGTAGAGATGGGCTCTCAGTATGTTGCCCAGGCTGGTCTCAAGGTCCTGGCCTCAAGCAATTCTCCTACCTCTGACTCCCAAAATGCTGGGATTCCCCACTGTGTCTGCTCACTTGTATATCACACACATGCATAATTCACACATATACATCAGCATGTACACAGCTCATGCAGGGAGAACCCTGATGCCCATGGTTTGTTGACATAGGGTTACGGGACCCCTAGCACACAGATGGCCTTCTCCCCTGTAAGAATCAATATGAATGTACACGTTTTGCATCTAATTTCAGGAGGGCATGGACCCCTCAAACATCCATCTGTGGACCTGTGAGGACACCATTGACCTCAGCTCAGCCTCTGCTCTGACCACAGTCAGGGCTCCTGCAACCAGGCTGCTCTGTGTCAGCAGCGCCACCTGGTGGCCGCTATGAGCCATGGGCCTGACTCCACTTTAAGAAAAACTCTTCATTTACTTATGTTTTTTTGTCGAGATGGGGTCTCCTGTGTTGCCCAGGCTGGCCTCAAGCAAACCTCTGTCCTCAGCCTCCCAGTGTTGGGATTACAGGCGTGAGCCACTGCCCCTGGTCTGACTCCACTTTTTTAATTCTTCTTTTTTTCTTTCTCTGAGACAAAGTCTCGCTCCGTCGTGCAGGCTGGAGTGCACTGGCGTGATCTCGGCTCACTACAAACTTCGCCTCATGGGTTCAAGCAATTCTCCTGCCTCAGTCTCCCAAGCAGCTGGGATTATAGGCGCACACCAGCACACCTGGATAATTTTTGTATTTTTAGGGGAGATGGGGTTTCACCATGTTGGCCAGGCTAGTCTTGAACTCCTGACCTCGTGATCCACCCACCTCGGCCTCCCAAAGTTCTGGGATTACAGGCATGAGCTACTGTGCCCGGCAACTTTTAAATTCATTTTATTAAAAAAAAAAAAAATATATATATATATATATAGTCCGGGCATGGTGATTCACGCCTGTAATTCCAGCACTTTGGGAGGTCGAGGTGGGCGGATCATCTGAGGTCAAGAGTCTGAGACCAGCCTGGCCAACATGGTGAAACCTCATCTCGGTGAAACCTCATCATTATTAAAAATACAAAAAAAAAAAAAAAAAATTAGCCGGGCATGGTGGCACACGCCTGTAGTCCTAGCTACTCAAGGAGGCTGAGGCAGAATAATCACTTGAACCCAGGAGGCACAGGTTGCAGTGAGTCAAGATCGCACCACTGCACTCCAGCCTGGGTGACAGACGGAAAACTCCATCTAAAAAAAAAAAAAAAAAAGAGAGAGAGAAAGACAAGATCTCTCTTCCACCCAGGCTGGAGTACAATGGCGTGATCTCAGCTGACTGCAACCTCCACCTCCTGGGCTCAAGTGATCCTCCCCCTCAGCCTCCAGAGTAGCTGGGATTATAGCTGCGTGCCACCACGCCCAGCTAATTTTTGTATTTTTAGGAGAGATGGGGTCTCACTATGTTGCCCAGGCTGGTCTCAAACTCTTGGGCTCAAGTGATCCTCCTGTGTTAGCCTCCGAAAGTGCTGGGACTATAGATAGCCGTAAGCCACTGCACCCAGCCTAGATTAACTTTTTTTGTTACTTCATTTACCCTGATGTGATTATTAGGCATTGGATGCCAGTATCAAGACATCTCATAAAACCCATGAATATATATACCTGCTATGTACTCACAAAAATTAAAAATTAAAAAAAATAATAAATTCATTAAATTTTTTTTCAAGAGACAGGGTCTCGGTCTGTGGCCCAGGCTGGAGTGCAGTGGCATCATCACAGCTCACTGCAGCCTCAACGTCTCTAACCCCTGGGCTTACATATTCTTTGCTCCTCAGCCTCCAAAAATGCTGGGATTGGCCGGGTGTGGTGGCTCGCGCCTGTAATCCCAGCACTTTGGGAAGCCAAGGCAGGAAGACTGCGTGAGCCCAGGAGTTCAAGACCAGTCTGAGCAACAAAGCGATTTAAAATTTAAAGAGCAACAACAAATTTAAAAATTAACCAGGTTTGCTGGTGCATGTGTGTGCAAGACTTCGTCTCATAAAAATAAATAAATAAACTAGGAATGTGATCCATCCAGTGTCACACTGAATATGTATCTGTGGATGACCCCCTCTGGGCTGAGCACGGCGCCAGGTGAATGACGGTATCCTCTCCATCAGCCTTGACTGTTTATCCCGCAAAGCCCCTGGTCGTGCCCTGCTTGCCCGCACAGCTGGTTCGAGCAGGTGGGACCAGGAGCAACCCAGGGCCCTGAGTTCACGGTGGGAGAGGAAAGGTCCAGGCAGCGTGTGGCCTCAGGGGTCCTACCTGTGTACATGATGCCATTGATCTCCACCGACATGCTGATGCTGTTGCTGCCGTTGGTGCCTGTCAGGTTCACAGCAGAGTCCTGGCGGCTCTCGGAGGCTGTGGGAAGAAGAACAAATGCATTTTTTTTTTCTTTTTTTTTCAGACGGAGTCTTGCTCTGTCGTCCAGGCTGGAGTGCAGTGGCATGATCTCAGCTCACTGCAACCTCTACCTCCAGGGTTCAAGTGATTCTCCTGCCTCAGCCTCCCGAGTAGCTGGGACTACAGGCACCCACCACCACACCCGACTAATTTTTTTTAGTATTTTTAGTAGAGATGGGGTTTCACTATGTTAGCCAGGATGGTCTCGATCTCCTGACCTCATGATCCATGCACCTCGGCCTCCCAAAGTGCAGGGATTACAGGCGTGAGCCACCACGCTCGGCCAAAACTGCCATTTCTGATCATAAAGACACCTGTGGCATGTTCTGTTTTCTGTCTGTCTTGCCAACTAGATTTTAGCTTCACAAGGTGTAGACAGTGTCTCTCACACTCATGCTGTCACCAGTGCACACAGTAGGTGCTCAGTATTTATTTGTTCAATAAGTGTATTTGTCCATACTCTGCTTTGGTTTTTTTTTGTGTGTGTGTGTGTGTGTGTTGTTGTTGTTGTTTTGAGATGGAGTCTCACTCTGTTGCCCAGGCTGGAGTATAGTGGCCGGATCTCAGCTCACCGCAAGCTCCACCTCCCAGGTTTATGCCATTCTCCTGCCTCAGCCTCCCGAGTAGCTGGGACTACAGGCACGCACCACCTCGCATGGCTAGTTTTTTGTATTTTTTAGTAGAGACGGGGTTTCACCGTGTTAGCCAGGATGGTCTCGATCTCCTGACCTCATGATCCACCCGTCTCGGCCTCCCAAAGTGCTGGGATTACAGGCTTGAGCCACCGTGCCTGGCCTGCTTTGTTTTTTTAACCTTGTTTTTGAGACCAGGTCTTGCTCTGTCACCCAGGCTGGAGTGCAGTGGTGCAATCATGGCTCACTGCAGCCTCGACCTCCTGGGCTCAAGTGATCCTCCCACCTCAGCCTCCCGAGTAGCTGGGGCTACAGGAGCGTGCTACCACCCCCAGCTAATTTTTGTAGAGATGATGTCTCACTGGGTTACTCAGGCTGATCTCAAATTCCTGGGCTCAAGCAGTCCTCCCATTCAGCCTCCCAAAATGCTGTGATTATAGGCGTGAGCCACTGTGCCCAACCAGTTTTTTTTTTTTTGAGACGGAGTTTTGCTCTTGTTTGCAGTGGCGTTATCTCGGCTCACTGCAACCTCCACCTCACGGTTCAAGTGATGCTCCTGCCTCAGCCTCCCAAGTAGCTGGGACTACAGGGGTGCGCTGCCATACCTGGCTAATTTTTTGTATTTTTAATAGAGACGGGGTTTCTCCATGTTGCCCAGGCTGCTGTTGAACTCCTGACTTCAGGTAATCCACCCGCCTCGGCCTCCCAAAGTGTTAAAATTACAGGAGTGAGCCACCGTGCCCAGTCCCCCAGTACCCCCCGGTTTTTGTTTTTTCTTTGAGATGGAGTGTCACTCTGTTGTCCAGGCTGGAATACAATGGTATGATATCTCGGCTCACTGCAACCTCCGCCACCTGGGTTCAAGTGATTCTCCTGCCTGAGCCTCCTGAGTAGCTCAGATTACAGGCACCCACCACCACTCAGCTAACTTTTGTATTTTTAGTAGAGACGGGGTTTCACCATGTTGGCCAGGCTGGTCTCAAACTCTTGACCTCAAGTGATCCACCCACCTTGGCCTCCCAAAGTGCTGGGACTACAGGTGCGAGCCACTGCACCCGGCCTCTTTTTTTTTTCTTACTGATTTGTTGACACTCTTTACATATCTAGGCTCCCAGACCCTCACTGTGTGACACAACCAGGAAGCATAGCGGGTCTGGACACCAGGGCAGTACCTTGGCTGTTGATCCGAATGCTCATGGGCAGCTGGGCCGCCATGGCCAGGAAGTTCTGCTGGAGTGCCCGCTGCATCAGCCGTTGCTGCTCATCAGCCACCAGGGCCATCTTCTTCTCAGGAGGCTCCGCAGACTCCAGCTTCTCCCGCAGCTGTTCCAGGGCGGCTGCCTGTGCGGCCACAGCTGCTTGGGCGGCTGCTGCTTGCACAGCTGCTGCCTGGGCTGCCACCACAGGGTGGCCTGCCAGGGAGACAGGCAGGCGGCCAGGGACCGTGATGGGGATGGCTGAGTCCTCCTCTAGGTAAGAAAGAAGGGGAATTTGTGGCCAGGAGGGGCTGGGCACTGCCTTACTCGAGGCAGGAACATGCACCTTCTTCTTTTTTTTTCTTTGAGACAGATTCTTGCTCTGTTGCTTAGGCTGGAGGGCAGTGGCGTGATTTCAGCTCACTGCAACCTCCGCCTCCCAGGCTCAGGTGATTCTCCGGCCTCAGTCTCCCGAATAGCTGGGATTACAGGCGCCCACCACACTCAGCTAATTTTTTTTTTTTTTTTTGAGATAGAGTCTCACTCTGTCGCTGAGGCTGGAATGCAGTGACGTGACCTCGACTCAGTGCAACCTCTGCCACCTGGGTTCAAGTGATTCTCCTGTCTCAGCCTCCCAAGTAGCTGGGACTACAGGCAAACGCCACCACACCTGGCTAATTTCTGTATTTTTAGTAGAGACGGGGTTTCACCATATTGGTCAGGCTGGTCTCAAACTCCTGACCTCAAGCGATCTGCCTGCCTCAGCCTCTCAAAGTGCTGGGATTATAGGCTTGAACCATCGTGCCTGGCCTAAACAAATTTTTTTTTAGATTGGGTCTCACTACTGTTGCCCAGGCTGTAGTGCAGTGGTGTAATCTCAGTTCACTGCAGCCTCGACCTCCTGGGTTCAACTAATCTGACCACCTCAGCCTCCTGGGTAGCTGGGACCACAGGTGAACGCTGCCACGCCCAGCTAATTTTTTTTTTTTTTTTTTGAGATGGGTTCTCACTATGTTGCCCAGATGAGAAATGGGAACTCAGACAGGCAAACTGAGGCCACGCTGCTGCATGTGCTGTTGGTACCTCTGTGTTATAGAGGGTACAAAGGCTCAGTGGGAGGGAAAACTGATCAACTGATGATGCCTGCCTCAGTGTAGACTGGAAAAACAGTGATCAATTAGTAATGTCTGCCTTGGCCACAGGACTGGAAACACAGATTGATTAGCAATGTCTGCCTGCCACCTGTGTGGGATTAGAAAAGCGGTGATGGATTGGTAATGTCTGCCATGGGCAGAAGACTGGTAGATTGGAAGCCCTTTTCCATGCCAACTATAGGGTTTTTCATCCTGGTTACCCAGAGAGGGGAAGAGGTATCCCCCAAGGTCAGCCAGCCAGGCTGAAGCTCAGCTGGGAACACGCCGCAGGCCCCATGCAGGCCCTTACCTTTCTTGATCTTAGGGGCGGGGGTGATGGAGCTGCCGTTGGTGCTTGCGGCCAGGCCCAGGGAGGACACGGGCAGCTTGGGTGAGGAGAGCATGCCGTGCGCCCCACCTGGTGAGTAGGCAAAGAGGGAGCCCCCAAAGCTTTGGCGCCGGCCCTCCCGTCGGTTGCTGTCTATGGCTGCCTGGAGCTCATTGGGGTTACTGAGGCCCCGCTTCTCACACTCGTAGGGGTACAGGTACTTCATGTATCTGTGGGTGGGACGAGGGAAGAGGATGGCACCCAGATCACCCCTGTGGCTCCCTTTGACCTTCAGTACAAAGTAAACCCCACTGTGGCCCCACCATCCCTGGCTCCTCCCTTGGACTTGCTCAGCAGCCCCCAGAGCCACTGGGCCTTCGCCACGCTGTTCCCTCCATCTCAATGCTGTTCCTCGCAATGGCCCCTGATTGCATAACCCCAGAGCCTGTGTGGTCCTCGCACCCCTACCTGATGCTCTCAGGCCCTGGATGCACAGCGTGGCCCTGTGCCCTTTGCGGCTGCCCACCACGCCCTCCCTCTTCTGCAGGGAGCCACTTGCACTGGCTGCTGAGTGCCCTGGCCCGACCTGGGCACAGCCGCCCGCCACTCACTGGGTCCGCAGGGTGAAGGCCGCACTGGTGATGGACGTGGGCAGGTTGAGGCCCTTGGTGATCTCGCGCCATAGCTTCTTGTTGATGACCTCCACGAGGCCGCCCTTCTCCGTCACCAGCACGTACAGCATGAACAGGTCAAGGACCTGTTTGGCCATGATGGGGATACGGTTCACAGGCGTCCCTGGGGGCAGGGGCGAGAGGGAGGTTGGGGGCCACCTGGGCACTGCAGGGAGCCGAGTGTCCCGGCCTCCACCCTCTCCATGCCAGGAGCACTCCCCGGCCCAGGCTGTGACAACCACAGATGTCTCCAGACGTTACCCAGGGTCCTCTGTGGGTGCAGGATCATCCAGGTTGGGAACTGCTGCTCAAGAGGGCACCGAGGGGGCAGCTCTGCCTCAGTTTACCCACCAGTAACCTCGGCTTAGGGACAACGCAGCCCTCGGGAGGAGGGTTACTGAGAGGAGGGACGTACGGGAGACGCCCGGATCTTTGTTATTCCTTCTCCACGCCACCCACCACGGCAGCTGCCAAAACAACTCTGCCTGGGTTTCCAGAGGCCTGTTCCCTCCACGCTGACAGGGACTCTGCAGCCTCAGGCCTGTTCCCACCACGCTGACAGGGACTCTGCAGCCTCAGGCAGGCGAGGGGGAAAGCTTGGCACACCCGATTTGGAGTTTGGAGAATGGAGGGCTGTGGGCTGGCCTAGGGAGGGGAAGGGGATGGGCTAGCCCCGGCATGGGGGGGTGGGCTAGCCCAGGAGGAGAGGGTTGTGGGCTATGCTATGCCAGGGTGGGAAAGAGGGAGGATCAGCTCAGGCAGGGGAAGGGCGGTGGGTGGGCTGGCACAGGAAGAAGACCGGGCTGGGCTGACTCAGGATCCTACAACCTCGTCTCCTGGAGCTGGCTGAAGACAGGGCCCCTCCCCACCCTTCCAGCCCCACCCGCCCCCTCCAGGGCTCTCCCAGGCTGCCCCTGCACCAGAGCCTCTGGCTTCAGATGTCAGCTCCACCTCTGCCCAGCCTCTCCCTGGCCTGACAGTAGGCAAGCCCCACTTAAACCTCTCGTCCGGTCAGTGAAATTCTGCGCTTAGGAGATCAATTGTGTACTGTCTGCGGCCCCCGCTCCATGTTCTGCCTACGTGGGGTCCCGGCACCCAGCGGCATACAGTAGGCGGTCAGTGAAGACCAGTGAGGGCAAGTGGCCCAGGCCACAGCTGCTGCCCACTCACCATGGAGTGGGAGGGGACGCCCATCGCCCCGTTGGGGATGGGGACGTGGACATCGGTGGTTCTGTGATGTGACTGGCTGGAGAGCCGGTGCGGCCCTGAGTAAGCGGCCAGCCCTCTGCCTGGACGAGGCCTGCCACCCCTGGGACCCCCGGAAGAAGCTTCCGGAACCACCTCCCACCACCCTCGGCCACTTCCAGGCCCTTCCCAGGTTGCAAAACCCCCAGTGAATGGAGGAGATCCCGGGTTGGAAGAAGATGGGCCTCAGATCCGACCCCACCTGAAACCCGTTTTACAGCCTCAGAGAGAGGAGCCACGCCGGGTTTTAGCTGCACGATCAGCCTGGAAACCTTCCCAGAGCCTCCGTCCAGCCTCACTCGGGACATCAGTTCAGGCCTCAGAGTTTGCAAAGCAAAAGGAATGGCATCAGGCTGGGC